>NW_012115110.1:423554-424763 GCF_000951035.1 Colobus angolensis palliatus
TTTTTTTTTTTTTTGGCTTTTAATAAGATCCTTTTAATATTTTCAATATACCTGTGGAATGTGTTCATATCGGAAACACTTCATTTGTGCAGTAATTGCAGTTCTAGAGTAAGATGGTTCAAAATAAGTCAGCAATCAATCCAGGGTTAAGAAATGTCTCATTTTTATTCCTAGACGAATCCACCAGACTTTCCTATTGTATTTGTTGATTCATGGATCCTTCTCTATGTGTCTTCCTATGTCTGTCTGGGTCACTTACCTTAACATTTTATTCAAGTACAGATTCTAAGAATTGGGTTTTTTAATCAAGGCTGATCATTGATCACGATTTAATATGAATTCGTATGACTGTTTTACAAGTATGATTTTATAAATCACTCTTCATTTAAATAAGCATGCCGCCAATCCTTAAGCTTTTTCTCTTAGAAACATTTTTATGCCTCTGACTTGTGCAGGTTTGCAAAATGTCATGTTACAGTATTTGTCTCACAATGCCCCCTAAAGACTCTTGATTAAATTTAAGTGCTTGTTAAGTATTTCTTTGTTTCCATTTTAGACATTTTAAAGTGTGTTTTGAAAATCCAAATACACAGTTGACAGCTCATTGCAACAAGAAGAAGCCGTTTCTGGGCACAGGCCTGGGAGGGAAAGGGAAGCATGTAACAGCAGGAGTGGTGGAGCCAGGAACTTATGGCCACGGCATGACATGGACCAGACCAGTCCACGGAAGGCACCGTGGCAGCAGCAGCAGCAGCGGAGTGGCACAGGGGCGGCCAGCACCCGGGTCTGCGTCAAACAGAGCTGTATGTAAATCATGGCCTCTCCATCCTCTCACTGTTACTCCATTCAGAACTATGTCCCTCCAGGTCTTCACCTGTGAAGTGGGGATAAGACAGTGGCCTCCTGTACCTGCATTCATGGAGACCGTGTGTGCCCAGTGTGGCTTTGTTGGTGGTGGTGAATTCGCACGGGTCTGTAGTAACCTCAGTTCTTGCCTCATCCAAATAAATAATTTGACCAAGGAGGCATAAGGTAGAAGCAGAGACCGAGGCACGTTTCAGAGCAGGAGGGAATGTTTATTAAAAGGCTTCAGAGCGGCCGGGCGCGGTGGCTCACGCCTGGAATCCCAGCACTTTGGGAGGCCGAGGCCGGCGGATCACGAGGTCAGGAGATCGAGACCATCCTGGCTAACATGGTGAAATCACATCT
>NW_012115110.1:425011-438817 GCF_000951035.1 Colobus angolensis palliatus
CAGCCCGGGCGACTGAGCGAGACTCCGTCTAAAAAAAAAAAAAAAAAGACTTTAGAGCAGGAACGAAACGAGGTAAAGTACATTTGGAAGGGAGCCAGGCGGGTGATCTAGAGTTCAAGTGCACAGTCTGACCTTTGACTTGGGGTTTTATACGTTGGCATACTTCCGGGCTCTTGCATCCCTCCTCCCGATTTTTCGCGTGGGCGGGGCCGTCTGCCTGTGCGGGGCCTGCCAGCCTGTGGGCGGGGAGCATGCGCAGTGTGTTCACTGGAGCTGTGCGCATACTCACTTCGACGCGTTCTTCCACTAAGAGTCCAATGTTCCTAGAAGGTGGTTTACCAGTTAAACCTGCTAGTTTGTCTCTTAATATGCGTGCTTGAGCCCACTCACCCAAAACCTGAGATCTTATTGGGAAGTACTGATCACCAATTTCAGGTTTTTTCCATCTATTGGGAGACTACCTTTCCCTAGTGCTGGCTGTGACCAATTATTATCTTAGAGAGACAGTGTAACAGCTGCCTGACCATCACCTGATGGCCGCCTGACATTCCTGGTGGTGGTGGGGGCCCCTCTCCTGCCCTGCTCATGTCTGACTAGCTACCTACTGCAACTGCTTGGTGTTGGAACATGGCCATCACGTTTCCCTGGAGCAGGTTTCCTAACGGAAACCACAGAGTGCACATTCCGAAAACGCTCGAGTATCCCATGAAGTTTCTAAAGGCGGCTGAGAGGATGTTTTTTGTGATTTTGAATAATTCTGAGGGATGCAGATACATGAAAACTATTATGAAATATTTTATTCTTTTTATTGATATTTAATGAGTCTGATTCAGAGACCCATCAATCTTTCTACAGACCTAGAAAATCTGTAACTGAAGCCCCAGGAGGACTGTTGCGGGGTGGGTGAAGCCAGAGGTGAGAGGTGTTGTAGACTCTGCCTCTGGCATCTCAGGGCAAGTCCCAGAGGGTCGGACTTGAAAATAGTTTGTGTACTCTGATTTAAGATGTGATCCAAAATGATTGTTTATTTTTGCCAGAGGATTTGATTTTGACTTTCGATAATTCTACAGGCAATGCAATTTGTGGACAAGCCTATGAAACCTAAAGGTGAAAAAGGAAAACAGTTTTACACAGACAGCCCTTCCTCCCTCATCTCCAGACATTCCTGCTGGAATCTCATCACCTTTGTCTTTAACCAGGCTTCATGCCCACCTCTTACCAGGTGATCACAGGTGTCAGCTGGTATCTCACCACACCCTGAGGGTGGATATAGTTATCTAATATCCCCAGGTTCTTGAATTGTCTAGCTTGCTACCCCTGTGGATTTAAAAAGAAGGTGACTTTATAAAAATACTCTTGACTTTTGTTAACAAAGATGAGAATTGGCCATAGATTCCTATTTTCCACATGGGGTTCTGTACTAGCAACAAGCTTTGCTTTATTTCCTGAGGATATGCTACACTGGTGTTCGGTGCCATTTCTCTTCTCTTGCACCTCATTGTGTGGTTGCTTTTTACCCATTGTCCATGCTGTCCTTATTGTTGGTAAATGACAATGTAGAGACCTGTGGCCCCTTCACTTCCTGCAACCCACAGGGCTGTTTCATTAAGATTCCCTTAAGAATCATAAAGTGTTCAAAATGGAGCACTGAACAAAGGCAGCCCCATGCCGGGAGCTGAAGGACAATAGAGATTGATGTTGGTCCCGGTGTCCCTGGCTGCCCAGTTGCTGACACTAAAGGGGCCCCTCAGCTCAGTCCAGCAGCCCTCTCAGGACACCTGCCTCATGCTGGGAAGAGCATCCAAGGGCAGTGTGAGCACCCATAGACACCCAAGTGAACCCCAGTTCCTGCCAGCTCACCCTTGTAGCTGCACTGCTCCTCCTGCCTTCTTATGGTCCTGCACTATCCTCAACCCCTATCTCTCTTTATGTTCAGCTGACCCCCTCCCTCCTGCCCTTCACTTCACATGCCATTGACACCGTTGAGTGCACTCCACCTGGAAAAGACTCTCCCTGAACTCTGAATATTCTCTAGCACATGTCTGTGTCCACCTCCTTTTTCTGACGGTCCTGTTCTGTGCAGCTTCTTGTTCTTGGCTTTTAGCCCTAGCAAGCCCCTCCTTCAGATTTTCCTCTCTTATTTGTTTGTCAAAACACCCTTCCCCTCATAACAGGTGCCCCTCCCTCAGTGAGTTCACCAGTGTCAAAACACCTCCCACACCCTGAAGTAACGGTAAGATTACTTGCTTCTCTCTCCTACTGAACTTCTAGTGTTTTGAGGATGGAGACCGTGCCATAGCATGGCTCTACCTTCAAGCAGTACCAAGCACTGGAGTCCTTGACCATTGTCATTTCATGCTGCTATAGATGCTGATTGGAGGCCTTTCCCTTCCCCATCCCCTGGTAAACTCCAACTCATTCTTGCAGACCCAGGTCAAGTATCTTCTATGTACCTCCTGAAAACCTGCTCAGTGGAAATCTCTACCATTATTACTACATCACTTTTTGCACTATTTGTCCTCTTGATCTTTCTCTTGGTGGTTTGTGAAGTTTGTATATATTGCTGTTTTTGTATCTTCATGACCTGAAACTATACTAGGCACATGGTAGGCACTCAACAAATATTTATTGAATGAATGGATCAATCAACCAATCAAACTATGCAGAATAAAGAGAATAAGACTGCGAGAGAAGAGACAAAAGCCTGACTGGGAGGGAAAGGCCATAAGGGGTAATAAGATAGGAAAGTGTTAGGGTGTGTGGGAGATCACAAAACAGTATTTTCAGCTGTCTCCGTTGAGAGTTGACATCTGCTTTTCCACCCCTCGAATCTAGGCTTGGCCTTGCAACAGATGGACCAGCAGAACACTAGGAAACATGATTCAAGTAGCATCTTGAAATGTGATCCTGCGTTGGGGGTCCCCTCTCTTCACTGCACCCGAAACTGTGAGTCCCTGATGTCAGTGAGCTCGAGCTAGCCTGTTGCAAAGACACCCTAGAGAAGAACGGAGGAGGCCAGTGTGTAGCCTCGTGAGTGGGGCCTTTCTGGACCTTCCCCTCCAGCTGTGGCACCATCTGACCACAGCTTACAGCCAAGTGAGACGAGTAGGAAAATCACTTCCTTGAGTCCAGTCCAAATTGTCCACCTACTTAGTTGTAAACTAGTGAATAATTTTCTGAGTTTTCTAATAACAGCTACTAAGTTTTGAGGTTGTTTCATAGCAAAAACAAACTGATAGGAGTTACAAAATATTAAGACTCCCCTTGCATTTGAGACGAATAGGTTTAAATTTAATTTAACCAGCAACCATAAATTTAGCTTAAGTTACCATTCTCTGAGAAAATCTGTGTTAACCTAAGGAAAGGTTAATTGGGTTAATATTATTTTTCTTCAATTCTCTCACTATCTGCAACGAGTTAATTCTCTCTAAGATTTTGTGGTTTTAGAAGAAATGGGCTTATGGAAGTAATTAGCTATCAATTCCTTCAATGGGTTGTGTAGAACAAAGGGATTTCACTAAATGACATTTAGTGAATTTAGTGATTTGCCCATTTGCCCATCATTTCCATTCACACAGAGGAGGGTTCAATATATGCTTACTTTGGATTTGCTTCTGCAATCCTCCAAGAAACAGTGGTTTGTGTGGGCACAAATGAGCTACATCGCATACAGGTCAATGGGAAGAGAGGAAATGCTCACTATGCTAGAAGTCACAGTAGAAACTTCCATTGTGTGTGGCAATTGGAGAGACACAAATAAAGGGCGTCTCCCAAAGAGAGTGGGAAGAGTTCAGACTGAATATCTCAAAACCTAAGCTCAGGTAAGGGAACAGGCAGGACAGCCCACTGGATGGCTGTCTTTCCTATGTAAAGGGATCACTGGAGCTGGTGGCATGTGGGTACGCTGGAGAAATTGCCCATGGAATTGAGAAGGTCTCGACCTCTAGGTTGAATATCATATTTTATCATTTTCATGTTCAAGGGGGACATTTTCTAGCCATGTACTTACATACAAAATAGAAGAAGCCATTTAGTTTGGGCGTGGGGGCTCATGCCTGTAATCCCAGCACTTTGGGAGGTCGAGGTGGGCAGATCATGAAGTCAGGAGTTTGAGACCAGCCTGGCCAACATGGTGAAACCACACCTTCACTAAAATACAAAAATTAGCCAGGAGTGGTGGTGTGTGCCGGTAATCTCAGCTACTCAGGAGGCTGAGGCAGGAGAATCGCTTGAACCTGAGTTTGAGACCAGCCTGGCCAACATGGTGAAACCACGCCTTCACTAAAATACAAAAATTAGCCAGGAGTGGTGGTGTGTGCCGGTAATCTCAGCTACTCAGGAGGGTGAGGCAGGAGAATCGCTTGAACCTGGGGGGTGGAGGTTGCAGTGAGCCGAGATCACGCCACTGCACTCCAGCCTAGTGACAGAGTGAGACTCCATCTGAGAAAAAACTAAAATAAGAAGCCATTTGGACCCAAACTGGCAGATCTCCTTAACTTGGTTTTTGGAGAGGTAAGAGAGATAAGAGCGGCTTTGCCTTCCCCTGTGTTTGAAGACTGTATCATGGATCAACACGGGCTTCTGTACTACAACTTGTTTCCCTGGGGTGTCTGTCCCAGGCAGTGCCTGCTCTTTATATTTTTCTCAGACACCTCATGGTGGGTGTGGAAAACCATGGGTGGTGAGTGAAGGAAAAGGAAGATGTCACTGAAAGTGGTCTTACTCAAAGAGAAGGAATTCAGACCTCAAGACAATAAGTTAAACTTCGTGAAGCTTTTTCGACTAAGTCATCTTATTCTATTCTACTTTGGCTGTAACTAGCAGGCTCCATCTTTTGGGAGCGTGAGAGGAGTGACAGTTTAAGGAGCCTTCACAGGCATCCATACAACCACAGAAAGAACAGCCTTTTTGAAGTTACACTTGCCCTGCCAGGAAGATGAGTTTCATTGCCTGGTACATAAATTGAATTAAACTTGAAGGATTTTTTTTTGTGAAAGGAAGGGCAAATATATACAAAGATGATATTCACAAATAAATTAAATTTTCAGTAAAAATAAGACGAAAAAGTAATACACAATTGAGGCATTGTCAAACTTTTTTTTTCTAAAATTAAAATTTTATGCCAGTTTTTTTCCCTTTAAGCTAGGAACCTATACTATTTCAAAGTGTTAAAACATATTTATAACATTTTCAGAAAGCTAAATTTAGGAAATGTTAAAAATAAGCATTAGAAGCCAGGCACAGTGGCTCATGCCTGTAATCCTGGCACTTTGGGAAGCCAAGGCAGGTGGATCACCTAGGTAAGGAATTTGAGACGAGCCTGGCCAACATGACCAAACCCCATTTCTACTAAAAATAAAAAAACTAGCCTGGCATAGTGGCTCACACCTGTAGCCCCAGCTACTCAGGAGGCTGAGGTAGGAGAATTGCTTGAATCCATAAGATGGAGGTTACAGTGAGCCAAGATCGCACCACTGCACTCCAGCCTGGGCGACAGGGTGAGACCTGCAAAAAAAAAAAGAAAAAAAAAGAGGCATTAGAATCCTGAGCCTTCCAATGTCTATTGCAGGAGCTGTGGCTGCCATGGTCTTCTGGAGTAGCTGGTTACCTTGGCCACATGCCTGATGACCACACATTGACCAATGGACACACTGCTCTGCCATGGCTCAGAGGCAGACACTCGGACAGGAACTTTCCTTTTTTCTTTCGTGGAACTTTACCTGTAGACTTCTTCATTTCACCCCAAACCATCAGGATAACTAAAAGCCACTCCAACATGTTGATGGGGGTAGCCGAGGAATGATGCAGACCAGAGCATCAGAGTAGGCAACAGGCATGTGACAGTGGTCTCCCAAAAAAGGTGAGAGTGGCTATTCATCACCAGGGGCAGTGTTTCCTAATCATGTCATCCCTAGAATTAGCTCAAATTTAAGAATCTCAGTAAAAAGTGTTTTGGATCTAGGCCATGAGAGTCTGAACTATGAATTTATTATTTTAGGGCTACATGGACACGTGGGCCACGTGAATCCTAACTAGGCCCTTGTGAATATTGGAACTCTGGAATCTAATATTGACTCATCAAGCCAATATTGATGAGTGGTTAAATAACCAAATACCAACTGTACCCCCATAATTTATGGAAAAAAAATTAAACAAAAAGCATTACCATCATTAGAAGTTACTTGGGCATAACCATTTTGGAAAACTGGAGTATTGAATAAAGTTGGATTTAAAGCCCAGTAATTTTACTCCTGGTATTAACTATGAAAATGTGTACAACAAGAATATTTGGGAAAAAATGCATGAGAAAAACAGCTCATCACATACAAAAGAATGATATAATCAATGGCTGCTTTTACATCAGAGGCAAAGAAGATCAGATGGCAGTGGAATTACACCTTTAAAGTGCTGGAAAAAACCTATCAAGGAAGAATTAATTATCCAGTAAAGCTATTCCTTGAAAATAAAGACAAATAAAGACATGAGTAGATAAACAGACTGGGAGATCTTGCTACTTTCAGACTTATAAGAAATACTAAAGAAAGTCCTGTACTTCTCCTATTTTAAAGATATAGATTGTATAAAGCAATAATTATAACACTTTTGGGGGTTTATCAAATAAATTCTCATATAATATAGTTATATATATAGTCATATTATCTATGTAATATAGTACAAAAAAGAAGAAAAAAATGAATATTAAAGTTTCTACATTTTAACAGAATTAAGTTAGTCTTAATCTAAAGTATATGTGGTAAGTTAAGATATACATTGTAATCCCTTGAGCAAGCACCAGGAAAATACACTTTAAAATAGTATAAAAATCGATGTAATTAAAATAGTAATAAATATTAAATAGTACTAAAATTATTTATTTTTCACAAAATAGTAAAGAACAGAGAAACTACAAAATGTGAGACATAGAGAAATGAAATAGCAAGATGGAAGAACAAAATCTAACATTAAATGTGAATGGATTAAATTCAGATTATCAGATGACAAAATACAATATCCAACTATATGCTGCCTACAAGAGTTACTCTTTAAAGACACAAATAGGTTGAAAGTAAAGTGATGAAAAATATACATTATGCAACAGTTACTATATAAGCTACAGTAATATCTATATACTCTCTATGTCTATATTAAAAGCTAAATATGTATTACAAGCCAAGAAGGACATTTCATAATAATAAAAGAATCAATGAATCAAGAAGCTATAAAAATATAAACATATATCTAACAAAAGACCCCAAAATGGAGCTAAAAACCAGTAGACAGTAAGAAGAAACAAACAATACAACAATAAGAATTGATAGACATTTCTCTAGATATATACAAATAGTAAATAAATACATAAAAGATGTTCCATATTACTAGTCATTAGGGAGATGCAAATCAAAACTACACTTTATATCCACTAGGATGGCTAGAATCAAAAAGACAGACAATAAAAAGTGTTGGAAAAATGGAGAAATCACACCCTCACACATTGCTGGTGGGACAGCCAATTTGCAAAACAGTTTGCACAGTTCCTTAAAATGTTACACATGGAGCCACCATGTGACTGAGCAATTCCACTTCTAAGTGTACACCCAAGAAAGCTGAAAACATGTGTTCACTCAAACACTTGCACACAAATGTTGATAACAGCATTGTTTTTTATAGCCAAAATGTAGAAACAACTCAAATGTCTATCAACTGATAGACAAACAAAATGTGGTATGTCCATAAAATGGAGTATTATTTGGCTGTGAAAAAGAATGAAGTACTGACACATGCTACAACATAATCGAGCCCTCAAAACATTATACCAAGTGAAAAAAGCCAGACAGACATAAAGCACCAAATGTTGTTTAATTCCATTTATATCAAATAGCAGGTATGGGCAAATACATAGAGACAGAAAGTCCATTAGCGACGTCCAGGGCCTGGGAGCAAGGGGAAATGGGAAAAAATGATGGCTAATGGGTACGAGGTTTCTTGTAGAGATGATGTAAATGTTGGGAATTATATAGTGATGGTGATTGCATACCCTTGTGAATACAGTTCCCCCATGAACAACACAGGTTTGAACTTCAGTTCGGCCACCCCAGGACAGCAAGACCAACCCCTCCTCTTCCTCCTCCTTTTCAATCTACTCAACATGAAGACGATGAGAAGGAAAACCTTTATCATGATCCACTTCCACTTAATGAATAGGAAACATATATTCTCTTCCTTATGACTTTTTAAATAACATTTTCTTCTCAGTAGCTTACTTTATTGTAAGAATGCTATATATAAATGCACATTTTAAATGAGTGAATTCTATGGAATATGAACCATATCTCACTAAAAGGAAAAATGCAGAAATAAAAAAAGGGCTGAAAACTTCAAAACCAGTCTCAGTAACAGATAGATCAATCAAACTGAAAGAATATTAAAAAGATAAATCAATGACTTGAGCAGCATGACTAACCAACTTGACCTATTTTGTATAACACAGTTATAAACATATATATGTGTGAAGCATGTTATATGCATATGCATATTTATGAAACAATTTATTCAACAATAGGAGAATACACATTCTTTTAAAGTACACACAAAACATTCTCCAGGGTAGATCACATTCTGGGCTATAAAATACACTTTGGACAGGCACGGTGGCTCAAGCCTGTAATCCCAGCAATTTGGGAGGCTGAGGCAGATGGATCTCTTCAGCTCAGGAGTTCAAGACCAGGCTTCACAACATGTTGAAACCTTGCCTATACAAAAAATATGAAAATTATCCAGCATGGCGGTGTGCATGTGTGGTCCCAGCTACTTGAAGGGCTGAGGTGGGAGGATTGCTTGAGCCTAAAAGGTTAAGGGTGCAGTGACTCCTGATTGTGTCACTGCAGTTCAGCCTGGGTGACAGAGTGAGATTCTGCATTTTAAAAAAGCCTCAATAAATTTTAAAGAATTGTAATCATACAAAATATACTCCTTCACCATACCAGGATTAAATTGGAATTCAATGATGGGGAGATATTTAGGAAATCATCAAATGTGGAAATTAGGCAACACACTTCTAACTAAACTAAGAATTAAATAAGAAATTTTAAAAAATAGAAAATATTTTGAAATGAATGACAAGAAAACACATCATCAAAAATGAAGTGTTTAGAGGAAAAATGTACAGCTTTAAATATCTGTATTAGGATAGAAGAAATGTCTAAAATCCATAACCGAAGATTTTGCTTTATGAAATTACAACAGAGAAACTAACCCCAAACCAGGCAGAAAGAAGGAAATTACAAAATCAGAGTAAAAATCAATGAAATAGAAAACTGAAAAAATACTGAAGACTATGAAAGATGCTCTTTGAAAAGGTTGACAGTATTCATAAACTTTTAGCTAGAATAACTACAAAATAAAAAGAGAAAATGTGAAATATCAAACCAGGAATCAAGAGAGGGCATCTTTAATAATATAGAATTGAAAAAAATGTAAGGAAATATTATGACAACCCTATGCCAAAATATTAGGCAATGTAAATAACATATACAAGTTGCTAGAAATACTTGAATTGCCGAAACTGACTAGAGAAGAAATATAAAATCCCCACATACTTGGCTTCACAAATAATGTTATGGACATGTTAAAAATAATAATACTAATGTTACACAAATTATTTCTGAAAAAACTGGGGGAAGTAACATTTTCCATTCATTCTTTGAGGCCAGTACTACACTTATACCAAACCCAGACAAATATGTCAAAAGAAGAAAGGCCAGTATCTCTCATAAACATGAGTGCAAAAATTTAATGAAACGTAAGTAAACCAAATTCAACAACTCATAAAATATGACCACGAATTTAATACCAGGAATGTTAGGTGGGTTTAAGATCCCAAAACAAATAAGACAATATACAATGTTAATAGTTTAATTTGGTTAAACTATTGATTTATATCAATATGATTATATCAATAGGTGTAAAATATTGAATGAGTTCCAATATTCACTCATATTTTTGAAAAAAACTCAATATAATCAGATTATAGAGGAATTCTTCTATCTGATATAGCCATCTATGAAAAATCCACAGCTGACATCATATTTAACGGTAAAGGACTCAATGCTTTTCCTCTGCTATGAACAAACCAAGTATATATACTTTCACCATTTCTATTCAGTATCAAACTTGAGATTTCATATTATTCTTAGGAGATTTTAAACTTGCAGGTTGGAAATAAGTAAACAAAACTCTTTTTATTCACAGATAGTATGATTCTTTTTATAGAGAATCCTAAGGAATGTGCATGCATACACACACACACACAGATACACACACATACACACACACAAAACTAGAACTAAAAAATGAATTTTTAAAAGCCTCAAAATACAACATAAATATTTTTAAAATAAGTTGTATGCTTATACATTAACAACACAAAAACTGAAAATGAAATTTAAAAACTATTCTTGTTATCATGAGAACAAATAAAATAATTGAGAATCATTGAACGAAAGAAATGAAGGTTTGTACGTTAAAAATTACAAAACTCTGTGAGAGAGACCAAATAAGATATAAATAAATAAAATGAGAAGTGTCCCATAATCATGTACTAGAACATACAAGACTGTTAAGATGTCAATTATTTCCGAGCTGATCTACAGATTCATAACAATCCCTAAAAAATATCCCAGTATGCCAATTTTTTTAGGTGGAGAGGGAAGTAAAATTGATAACACTACAAAATTGATTTAAAATTCAAGAACTTGGAATGGCCAATGTTTTCAGTGAAGAAAAAGTTTAGAGTATTTAGACTACTTGATTTCAAAACTGACTAAAAAGTTACAGGAATCAAGACAATGTGTCATTGGACTGAGGATACGAACATACATCAATGGAACAGATCAGAGAAACCAGAAACAGACCCTGGCATTATGGCAAATAGATTTGTTAACAAATGAGACTAGGCAATTGAATGGGTATAGTCTTTTCAATAAATATGCTGAGAAAATTGAATATCAATATGAAGAATAAAGTGAAAGAGAGAAATTAGATTCCTACCTCACGCCATACACAAAAATTAACTCAAATTAGATCTTAGACATAAACTTAAGAGTTAAAAGTGATACAATCTTTAGAAATGATCCTTGTGTCCTTAGATTAGGAACAGAGTTTTTAGATATGACACCAAAGTGACAATGCATAAAAGAAAAAAGAAATGAAATAGTGGACTTCAAAATTAACATTAAAAACCAAACACTTTTTGTATTTTCTATCACATCATTAAATAGTTGAAAGGACAAGCTACAGACTGGGGAAATATAATGTAAATAGTATATCTAATACAGAACTTTTATTCATAATATGTTAAAAACTCTTACAACTCAATAATAATACACTACAGTTTTTTTAAAAGCTAAGAATGTGAAAAAGAAGAGTTGCAAGTTAGTAATACCCCCATGAAAACATGCTGACTGTTATCAGTAATTAGACAAATCTAAATTAGAACTATGAGAAGAAAACACTATATTCCCTCTAGAATGGATATGGTCAAAGAGACTGACAGCATGGAAAGCTGCTGAGATGTAGAGAAACTGAACACTCTTCTCAATTCCTGTTCAGAATAAAAATGGAGTAATTACTTACAACACATTGACAGTTTCTTCAAAAGTCAACAAAAATTTAGCTTACACTCCAGCAATAGCAGCTCCTTGATTTTGATGCTTAATTCTTAGTTATCCTACTTTTCTTTTTATTTGATGTTACTTTAGTTTTAAAAGTATATACTTTTACATGGGGCACAGTGTACACGGCTCGGGTGACAGGTGCACCAAATTCTCAGAAATCACTATTAAAGAACTTATCCATGTAACCAAACGGCACCTGCTCCCCAAACACTATTGAAATAAAAAAATAATTAATTAATTATATGCTTTTATTTTAGATTCCAGGGTATGTGTGCAGGTTTGTTACATGTGTGTATTATAAGATGCCGAGGTTTGGGGTACGAAAGATTCCAACACCCGGGCAGGGAGCCCAGCCTGGCACTCAGGAGTTCTTCAATCCTAGCCCGGCTCCCTCCCTCCCCCATCTAATAGTCCTCAGAGCCTACTGTTGTCATCTTTGTGTCCATGAGCACCCAATGGTTAGCTCCCACTTAGTGAGAACGTCCTGCATTTCCTTTTCTGTTCCTACATAATTTACTTAGGATTTGAATGTGAATTTCCCTCTAATTATAGCTTCAGCTGTATCCTTTCTGATTAGGTAATTATCATTTAGTTAAAATGAGTTCTAGTTTCCATCTATTTCTTTTTTGGCTCAAGGAATAGTTAAAACTGTTTTGTTCAGTTCCCACATATTTGGATATTTATCTTGTCAAATTAATTTATACCTTAATTTTACCATGGTCAGAATACATGCTCTTAATCATTTTAGCTCTACAAAATGACAAACATTCTGTATGTATTAGAAAAGAATATGTGTCCTGTGTTCTTGCATTGAACATATCTATTCTATCAGTTTTGAAAACCATCTAATCATCTAAATCCTTACTGATTTAAATAAAGACTCAAATTTCATGAAGAAAAATGGTGATACTAAATAAAGAAAAAGGAACATCTACAATCATGGTTAAAGATTTTAACACAAACCTCTCAGTAATTAATAGAACCAGTTAGGAATTATATCTCACTGTTGAATTGACTACTTCATCATTATAAAATACTTTTATGTTTTGTTATATGTTTAGTCTTAACCCATTGGTACCTGAGGTTGCAATTTTTTGAATTTGAAAAATGAGACCTTGGTGATGACCTTGAGCAGTAGGAGATAAATAACTCCCACATGCTTAGCGTTCCAATAATGGAACACTTGGCATAAATGGGGTTAAAGCCTATTTTGCATGTTATTCAAATGTTTACACCAGCTTTCTTCTGCTTATTTGTAGCATGGTATATATCTTCCCATCCTTTTGCTTTCAAATGTACATACTTGTAATGAAAGATATGTCTTTATGGGAGCTTACATTTGTTTTCTTAAATTCAGCCAGGTCATTAATTAAAAAAACTAAAATATTTGACTGATTTACATTTGATATGTTTTGTTTTCTTTTTTTCCTTCATCATGACTTTTTTTTAACCAGTTAGGTACTTAAAATTTTTTTCATTTCCCACTATTTACTTGTTAATTACATAGCATTGAATATTATTGTTGAACTCACAAATGACATGTATTATTTTTAATTTCTTTAATTATACTCTAAGTTCTGGGATGCATGTGCAGAACATGCAGGTTTGTTACATAGGTATACGTGTGCTATGGTGGTTTGCTGCACCCATCGACCCATCATCTAGATTTTAAGTCCCGCATGCATTAGGTATTTGTCCTAATGCTATTCCTCCCCTTGCCCCCCACCCTCTGACAGGCCCCAGTGTATGATGTTCCCCTCCCTGTGTCCATGTGTTCTCATTGTTCAGCTCCTACTTATGAGTGAGAACACTTGGTGTTTGGTTTTCTCTTCTTGTTAGTTTGCTTAAAATGATGGTTTCCAGCTTCACCCATGTCCTCACAAAGGACATGAGCTCATTCTTTTGATGGCTGTGTAGTGTTCTGCGGTGTATATGTGCCACACTTTCATTATACAGTCTATCATTGATGGGCATTTGGGTTGATTCCAAGTCTTTGCTATTATAAATAGTGCTGCAATAAACATACGTGTGCATGTGTCTTTATAGTAGAATAATTTATATTTATTTGGGTATATACCCAGCAGTGGGATTGCTGGGTCAAATGGTATTTCCGGTTCTAGATCCTTGAGGAATC
>NW_012115110.1:439127-490184 GCF_000951035.1 Colobus angolensis palliatus
TTTTCTTCCATTCTGTAGGTTGCCTGTTCACACTGATGATAGTTTCTTTTGCTGCGCAGAAGCTTTTTAGTTTAATTAGATCCCATTTGTCAATTTTGGCTTTTGTTGCCATTGCTTTTGGTGTTTTAGTCGTGAAGTCTTTGCCCATGCCTATGTCTGAATGGTATTGCCTAGGTTTTCTTCTAGGGTTTTTGTGGTTTCAGGTCTCATGTTTATGTCTTTAATTCATCTTAATTTTTGTATAAGGTGTAAGGAAGGGGTCCAGTTTCAGTTTTCTGCATATGGCTAGTCAGTTTTCCCAGCACCATTTATTAAATAAGGAATCCTTTCCCCATTGCTTGCTTTTTTCAGGTTTGTCAAAGATCAGTTGGTTGTAGACATGTGGTGGTATTTCTGAGGCCTCTATTCTGTTCCGTTGGTCTACATACATGTTTTGGCACCAGTACCATGCTATTTTGGTGACTGTAGCCTTGTAGTATAGTTTAAGTCAGGTCGTGAGATGCCTCCAGCTTTGTTCTTTTGCTTAGGATTGTCTTGGCTATACAAGCTCTCTTTTGTTTTCATATGAAATTTAAAGTAGATTTTTCTAATTCTGTGAAGAAAGTCAATGGTAGCTTATTGGGAATAGCATTGAATCTATAAATTACTTTGGGCAGTATGGTCATTTTCACAATATTGATTCTTCCTATCCATGAGCATGGAACGTTTTTCCATTTGTTTGTGTCTTCTCTTATTTCCTTGAGCAGTGGTTTGTAGTTCTCATTGAAGAGGTCATTCACATCCCTTGTAAGTTGTATTCCTAGGTATTTTATTCTCTTTGTAGCAATTATGAATGGGAGTTCACTCGTGATTTGGATCTCTGTTTATCTATTATTAGTGTATAGGGATGCTTGTGATTTTTGCACATTGATTTTGTATCCTGAGACTTTGCTGAAGTTGCTTATCAGCATAAGGAATTTTGGGGCTAAGACAATGGGGTTTTATAAATATACAATCATGTCATCGCAAACAGAGACAATTTGACTTTCTGTCTTCCTATTTGAATACCGTTTATTTCTTTATCTTGCCTGATTGCCCTGGCCAGAACTTCCAATACTATATTGAATGGGAGGGGTGAGAGAGAGCATCCTTGTCTTGTGCAGGTTTTCAAAGGAAATGCTTCCCGCTTTTGCCCATTCAGTATGATATTAACCATCGGTTTGAAATGACAACATGTATTCTTTAGTTATTAATATCAACTTTAAACGAAACCTCTAATTTTGTTATAATACCAGGTCTTCCAACAGTACAACTCCATTTACACTATTTCATCCCCTCAACATGCATACCTTTTATGCCACTGTTGCACAATACTTAAATTCCACATCTATTTGAAACCACCAAGACACTATTATGATTGTTTTAAGCAGTAATTACTTATGTAAAAACATCCTTCAATATTGCTTTTAGCATGACTCTCACTAATTGATTTTCTCCCATTTTATTTGTTTGACGATGTCTTTCACCTTCCTTCCTGAAGGCTCCTCATTCTCAATATTTTTCTTAGTTACAGACTGCTACTGTGACAGTGTTAAGATTTCTATTGTCCCGGCTCATGTAAGACATCATTGCATTTTATTTTGGTTTCCACTGGTTCTGTGGAGAGCTCAGCTGAGTCTGAATGCTGTCTCTTTTGAAGGAAATATGTCAGTCTACGTGTCGGATTTAAGAGTTCCTCCCTGTATTTGGTTTTTAGAAGTACTACTGTGATGTCCATGCATCTCATTCATTTGCTTATTTTTAGTGGGGTTTTCCTCTGTTTATCCTGTTTGAGGTGTGTGCAGCTTCATGGATCCTTAGCAGAGGGTCTTTTGCCAGTTTTGGAACATTCTCAGTTAAAATATTTTTTGAACACTTCTGCAAATTCGTTCTTACCTTTCCTTCTGGATTCTAATTACAGGTATCTTTTACTTTTACAGTGTGCTCCATATTTATCTTATTTTTTTCTGTACTTTTTCTTGCTTTAACCTAGATGTTTTCTACTGACCAATCTTCCAGTTACTAAATCTTCTTTTATTGTATATTCATTTTGCTTTTAAACACATCTTTCAAATTTATAATTTTATAAATAATATATTTTTTCAATGATACAGTATTTATTTTCAGGATATTTACCTCTAAATCCCTGGCTGAATTTCCCGTGTTTTCAAACAGTCTTCCTTCATTCTTCCCTTTTATTTATTTAAAAAGCAATTTTCCTACGTTTATACTAGTCCTTGATTGGAGGGCTGGTCTAATACAAGCTACCTGATTATAGCCAAATGAATTAGAAAGTCACCAGAAAAACAGGGGTGTGGTGGTGGTAGCTTTGTTCAAGATGACTCAACCAAAAGACGCGGAGTCAGGGACTGTACCAAAAACAAGTTTCTTACACCAATATCCCCCTGAAAAATAAATGTGGACTTGTCACCACAAACCCCTCTCAAGAGGGCAGATGAGGAATCACTGGCTGTGTCCCAGACCTCATAGGAACACCAGTGTGTAGAATAGTGGTCTTTGGTAGTGGGAAATGACAGACTTTCTATCAGAGAGGAGGCTTTTATTAAATAGCAAATGTAAAGTCAAAAATTAAAACCAAACATCAAACCCCACATGTGACAAGGTAGCTGGCTCCAGGAGCTTAATGATTAAAGAAGAGAGAGTGTGGGCCCAAGGGTTTTCTTTGAAGGAGAGAAGTAACTGTCATA
Organism: Colobus angolensis palliatus; assembly: GCF_000951035.1. NCBI lineage: Eukaryota > Metazoa > Chordata > Mammalia > Primates > Cercopithecidae > Colobus > Colobus angolensis. Next base: position 441,854 of record NW_012115110.1, read on the forward strand.
AAGGCCCTCAAACTCTCAACTCAGCAGCCAAAAGGAGGCACAGACACCAAAGACCTCAAGCATTTTCCGAAGGACGGGAAAGGAGTGGGGAATAATATTGGGCTCCTGGGTCTTGCACACATGGCATGACTCCTTAAGCAGGGGGTGCACTCATTTCTAAGCCTGTCTTAGAACTGGCAGGTGTCAGAATGAGAACTATTTAAAGATTTGAAAGTATTTAATGATTTTATCCCTTGCAATACCTACTATCATCACATATTTAAAATATTTCCATTATAAAAGCAACCAGATGGCATTGCCAAGATGGATATCTAGAATGAAACACCATGGGAAGGTTCTGAGAGGACCTTCATCAAAGCTCACTGCTGAGCTTGAGCTCCGTTGGATTCCAGGGTAGGGACTCAGATACAGGGAGAGTCTGACCTTCCGGGGATGCTCCCTGATTGGGGGCCATCAGTGCTGGCCTCCAGGTGCCTGGGGACCAATCTGCCGTTCCCACCAATGATAAATAGGCTGTGCCAGCCCCCTTCCTTCATCCCCGGGAAGCTCCGATAAAGGTTGTCAGCACCTGGAATGCATTTTTTGGTACAGTTACCTATTGCCTGTGGGCGGATGTTTTGATTTTCAACCAACTTAGAGGACACTATCATTTAAAATATTGATCAATTCAGACCATCCTGTATGATATGTAATTTATAAGAAATGAACTTCTAAAGTTGTTAAGCAATTTGATATAAAACCTGCAGGGCACATTCTTGCCGTTTCTACAAATAGTGACCGTGAGTAAGAGCAGAAGACGTGATCAGGAAGTGAGCGCTCATTCTGGTGACCCGGGTGACCCTTACAGCACTCAGAGGAACCTCTGCTCTGTGGCACCTCCGAGGATGGAGGATTGGACATTCAACCAATGTTTTGGTTTGTGGGATGAAACGTTAACAAGTGCAAAAACATTGGCTAGGAAAGTTTCATGAGCAAGCTTGATACATTGTTCCAGGGCTAAGAAACAGTAAATACTCTTGTTGAAATGTTTCACTTTGCTCGAGTTTCCCCTAATTTTTGACGCCAGAGACAACATTAAACAAACATGTTCTAACTGCATCTTTTCTCAAGGCCTGACTTTATGCACACAGTATTTCTGCAGTGTTGCCATTGTGTTCGCATATTTACCCCCCAAAAGCCCAGTGGACATCTGTGAAAAGGAATCCCACATCGGGAAGCTACTGTAATACAAACTTCGCTCAGGACGTCAGATGTCTGCAAACACAAGAATGTGCATGTGTCTCTCAGGTTTAAAGTCAAGTTCAACTACAGGTTGATTTTCCTTTGCAGCATCCTCTGTAGGCTTTGTTAAGATGATAAATGCTTTCCAGCCTGCAGTGCTTAGCGAACACACTACACATATGAACACACACTATAGGCTTTCTAATCTTTGTATAGCATATATTTATATTATCAATTACTTTCCATATTTCTGTATCATGTAGTATTTTTCCTTAATGATTTAACCTGGCTATTCACTCTAAGACTACCTGACCACATCGTTACATATTTATGATAGTAATATATCACTTTGTAAGCTGTGTTTTTGATATTTGTTTATCATTGTAAATAATGACACACAATCATCCCACATTACATGGGGACAGCAAGGACCTTAGAACACTGGAAAAACCAGACTGTGGAGCCCTGCCTTTGAAATATGATTTAAAACAGAATTTATAATGTCACAGAATTACATAAAACTGTGTGAAATTGTGCAGATAATCATTTAAATCTCTCTACATGAAAAGATAATTGCTCCAGAAATTAACTGTACCTGGGGTTCATTCATTTGGTCATGGCTAGTTTCTTATGTAGTGATGATTTGATATCAGAGCTAATTAAGATCGGGTCAGAGTTGGTGAAGGTCAGACATTAATGTGTGGGATCATTGAAATGATAATTATAAACAGATTAGGAAGCCATGGTCCTTTATAAGGGGTTATTAGATAATTACTGTGAGAGTGAACGGCTTACTGTAATAATGGATTATCGACTACTTACCGCGTTTTAAGGGTGAGAGTGTATTCCTTCCTCAAGGACTAAAGAATAATGTTGTTGAAACTCAGAGCTCAGTAAATAAAGTAGAAGAACAGTAGCTCCAGCCCATCTTTCCCAGAAAGGATTTTTATTTTAGGGGATGTCTGTTATCACTGAAGTCCTTGCTGTCCTGTGGACAGTGACGGCAGGTCTTGAGAGGGGTAGGGAAGGAAAAATAGTATTAGGATTCTCTATTGTTAGACAAGGAGAACGATGAGATGAGGAAGGTTTTACTTTCCTCTCTGGTTCATTTATTTATAAGTTTTCCTGAATATTAGAAATCCATGAAAGCACAGGGTAGAATGAAAGTCACTCAGCGCATTTGGCATCTTCAGCATAGAGGTGCATTTCACCCTGGTGTGTCTTCACTGGGAACGCTCTGACAATGCAATGACATGAGCTATCGGTGAGGCTAACAGACACCGGGCTGCAGAGGGGTCCACATTCAGGACCTGGGGATTATGTGGGACAACTCTTTTCTCATCTGAAATCCTGTGGTGGACCCCTGTTCACAATGCCTTTGCTTCACATCTTGCCACAAAGGTGGGCTTTCCAGAAAAATGAGCTCATACATATAAAGAAACATTCAGGCTCTCTTCAACATGCTCTCTAACGTAAGGATGCACAACTTTGATCACATGGCCACAATTCCTTTGGAGTCTTCATCTTCTGTGTAATAAAAAGAAGCAACTTTCAAAGAATGGTATTTACAATGTGGATCAGGAAAGCAATTGGAAAACATACAGAATGTCGTGTTTTAATTCTTTTGCCACCTTGTTAAAACAATTTGTCTGTAGCACAGATTCCAGGATCGACCTCGAATTTTAAGGGGTGGGATGGAGTTGCTTCTGTCATCTTTGTGGACACTTTCTTCAGTGCAAGAGGGGTTGGCACTGCCTAGATGCCTGTTGTGGAAGGGCAAAGACTGTTGGTCGTTGGGGGCTTTCTGTCTGCAGGGCCGAGAGCGTGTGAGCATCCACATCTCACATTGGCCCCCAGGCTCAGAGCGGGGCCTCCTGGATCCCTGGCTGCCTGAAGAGGGCTTTGGCCTCAGCAGGATTTGTGTGTTGACAAAATGCAGGCTGTACCCTCTTTCTGGCCTGTCGCCATAAAATGCCCAGAATCCAACATGACAGAAATGCGGGTTGAGCATTTAAATTGGATTATTTGGCTTTTTGCTCTTAAGTTATTTGAATTTCATGTATATTCTAGATGTCAATCCTTTGTTGGATGAATAGTTTGCAAATAATTTTTCTCATTCTGCAGGTTGTCTTTTCATTCTATTCATTATTTGCTGTGCAGAAGATTTTTAATTTTATATAATCCCATTTTTTTATGTTTTGCTTTTATTGTCTGTGCTATTGAGGTCTTTTCCATGAAATATTTGCCCAGACCAGTGTTCAGTGTCTTGTGTGTTATCTATGTTTTCTTCTAGTAGTTTTATAGTTTTGGGTCTTTCATTTAAGTCTTTTATCCATTTTGAGTTAATTTTTATATATGGTGAGAGCTAGTGGCTTATTTTCATTCTTTTGCATATTGATATCCAATATTCTCAGTACCATCTATTGGAGGTACTGTTCTTTCACCTAGTGTGTCTTGTTGGAATATTTGTTGAAAATCTGTTGGAAAATCTGTTGTATCTGTCTCTGCTAGAGACCTGACCATGTCCTAGCAGTTCTGTCACAAGGCACAAAAAGTTAGAGAGGCCATTTTTGGTTTCCGAGATAAATGCATTATCTAAAATGTTTGTGCACGGCATTCTTGATCTATGTTTCAGATCACCAAACTGAAAATACCTTGGCATGGATTAAGAGAGAATTGTAACCTACAGTTAGCCTTTCAAAGGCTGTGACCTAGGTACCCAGCAGTAGTCATGTAATGGTTTGTAGAGAATGGCATGGAGCCTGTATTACTCAGGATTTTCCAGAGAAACAGCATATTGGCTGACGTAGTTACGGAGGGGAGAAATTTTCCAGTCTGACGTCTGCAAGGCTGGAGATCCGGGGAAGCTACTGCAGATCAGGAGGACTGAAAATCAGGTGACTGATGGTTTCAGCCTGGATCTGAGTTCAAAGACCCAAGAACCAGGAGCACCAGTGTCTGAAGGCAGGATAAAATAATTATCTCAGTTCAGAGCAAGCAAATTCCCCTTTCCTCTGCCTTTTTGTTATATTTGCGTTCTCAACAGATTGGACATAGATGCCATCTACATTGGTGAGGATTGGTCTTCCTCACCTCAGTCCACAGATTTCAATCCTCATCTCTTCTCAAGCCCTGACAGATACACCCAGAAATAACACTTTACCAACTATCTTGAGTATTCATTAGCCCAGTCAAGTTGATGGAGTTAACTATCATAGAGTTAATTAAAAATAATTCAAAATGTTGTTCTATAAAAAGGCAAATCAGCTTTTTAGAAGCATTGAAGTATTTATAAAATTTGAACTGTTTTTCACCCACCGAATGCAAGCATTTTCAATTTTTTTCCCAGAATATTTGGCACAATGTAGACAACTTCTGAGCCCTGGGGAACAAGCCTTCCCCTATCATTTGCCCTGAGGTATGTATCTTTTGCCCTGGCAAGTTTCAGAGCATTTTAATCCTTTCGCTTCCTCAACTGTGTGATGGTGACCACAATGCAACAGGAAAGTCCTCGTAAGAAAGACCCTTCAATGTCTGGCTTGATGTCACCAAGATGTGCAAGAAAAAAAAAACAACACAATGTCAAGTTGCCGTTCTGGAAAGGAGTGAGAGCTGTGGTGGGCAGCTGGAGAGCCAGCAGGTCAACCTCTTGTTGACACCATCCTGCCAAGGTGAGGATTTCTTGGTAATTCTCTCGTCCCAAAAGAAAGGACACACAGAAGCAGTTGTTCTAGACCTGTGCTTTTCCTTCATGCAAAGAAAAGTGAGTTGTGACAGATCACCCTCACATAAGTGAAAATAAATGTGGTTTTTACTGTAACATTAACAAAAATTGAAAATAAAAAGGATCATTAGTCAAAATGCAGGTGACGTTAAGTATCATACTCAATGATTGATGAAGCAAAAAATATTGCAAGAATCTATTTCACCACAACACAGGGCATTTATTTCTCTACTTGGAGAGTGCAGGGGGAATAATAGGAGTTTCCCTCAGACACTTACCTGTCTTTTGATGTTTGCTGAATGTGTTTATTAAAACTCACATCACACTTTCAGTGGAAATCATTTTTTTTCTTGATTTACCTAAAGTGATCTCAGGCATGGAAATATGGAAAATGTTATATGAAGTTTTATGGAAATTGTTATATAAAGTTCCATACACAAATCACTGAATTATTTACTTTTTTGCAGCCTCTTCTGGAGATAAATGGAGTTTCCCAGCATGTGTGGCTCCTACAGGTCCCTGGAGGCCAGCTGGGCAGAAAACGTGGGAGAAGCCGTGGAGAACCCACTGCTGGGCTGGCTGGCTGCCAACATTCACTGACGAACCAACATGATGTTTTCTGCCTAATTAGCAGTGATGTAAAGAGTGACTGAGAGAAATGTGGGGGTCTCAGTGTCTAAGAAGGGGTCCCCCACTTACATTGAATGGACCCCACTTTCCTCCTTAAATTCATGTGTTCCCGTGTCCACTCTGGGTGTCCTCTTTGCCTCTAAACAATTGACTCCAAAAAACTAAGTCATAAAATCCAATGCTTCATTTTTAAAATTGTGAGCATATTATGATGAGTATTTATTACATGGGTGTGCACACTAAAATGCAGGTGGGGATGAAAAAGGTGGCTAAATGCAACCCCACCTCTGGAAATACTAAACCAGTATGTCCTGAATGATGTCCTGTTTTAAATGATGTCCTATTTTAGTCTTAATTTAGTTTTAGCAACATGTTCTTTCTGTAGCATACACTGGAAGATCAGTGGTTTAGTGGCGGGATCTTTTCCTGGCCATCCACCCCTGGGATTCATGGGGCTAGTTATGTACCAGCAGCTAACTGGACAGTTCCAGTGCTCCGCTTCTCTGCGGGCCTCCATGGAACAGTACATGTCTACTTTGCAGAGGGCCTGTGGGACACGGCCAGGCCAGCTGATGGTTTCACAGAGATAGGCCTGCTCCTATTCCATGTGTATTAGTCTGTTTTCATGCTGCTGATACCCATTACTGGGTAATTTATACAGGAAAATGGGTTTAATGGACTTACAGTTCCACATGGCAGGGGAGGCCTCACAATTATGGCAGAAGGTGAAAGGCACATTTCACATGGTGGCAGACAAGAGAAGAAAGAAAGCTCGTGCAGAGAAATTCCCCTTTTAAGACCATCAGATCTCATGAAACTTATTCACTAACATGAGAACAGCATGCGAAAGATCTGCCCCCATGATTCCATGACCCCCACCAGGTTCCTCCCACAATACCTGGAAATTCAAGATGAGACACAGCTGAACCATATCATCATGGGAGGGAAAAGATCCTCTGCAGACTGGCTGGGCTTCCTAGTTAGCCTTAGCTGATCCCTGGAGACTCCAGAAGCAAAGAGGGCACAGACTCAGATGTCCTCTCAACTCCTGATTCCTTTTCAGTTTAGAAAGCGTATGAGGAGTGACATCTCCCTTTACTCAGTTTTGGTATCTGATGTAAGACTTAGCTATACCAAATTAGCTTCTCTTAGGGTTTTCCCACTTGCCAAATCTGCTGATGATAGACCTTTTATTGAGGAGAGTATGAGAGTGAAAAATTCCAAACGCTATGAGAAACCCAGGAGAGCATGGAGGAAAATATGAGCAGTTACTATTTGCTGGTGACAAAGTTTGTCCCGGGAAAGAGAGTAGAGGCTTTGCCTGTGTGGACTTAGGTTCAGATGCTTGGGGAGTCTAAGGAGGCTTCACAAGTTAATGGCCTTAGCTCTGAGAAGAATGGTTGAGCAGGAGGATGAAGGACAGAGGAAACCGAGTGAGCAGAGCAGGAGACAGGAGCTCACCCTTAGCATCCTACCCTGAGTCAGGCCAGGCCCCTGGGCACCAGCTTTCCACTGAGCTTCCTAGGATGCTGGGATGGCTTAGGAGGCAGAACCCTGCATTAGTCCAGCTCTAACAACAATGTTCTTGTGATAGGAATTCCTGAGTGTCCGGAAGACTTTGGAAGAGTGGATAAAATGTTTATATTAGAGCTCATGTCTTTCTTGCTAAAATTTTATTCACTCAAAATCAAATTGTTTTGTTATAGAAGGGGACTGAAATTTGGGAAAAAAATCAACCAAATACACAGTGTATTTGGATGTTATCTTGAAATTCATATAAATTAAATCATTCTGCCAGGGACCTTTAATAATTATTGCAGCTCCAAAAAGACTGTTCCAGAAAAATGAGGAGTGTCTTTGTGCACATGGTAACACTGACACAGGAGTTTTTGCTCCTTAGTTCAGCTAAAATCCTGGTTCGTGTCTCATGACCAGGAAAAATTAGGCACACGGACACATTCAAAAGTGAAGAGGGGAGAATTTATTAAGCAAAATAAAAGCTCTCAACAAAAAGAGGGGACCTGCATGCAAGTTTTCCACCTCACAAAATTGAACACCAGGTTGCCACACACAAGTTGAAGAGGCCGAGCTCCTCCCCAGCATAAGGCACGAATTCCTGGTGGCTCCACCTGCTCTGCCAGTGCACACGCTGGAATGCCCAGGGAAGCCATAGGTAGTATCAGAATAGGCAGCACTTGATTGGTTAAAAGGCATTATTCAGAAAGAATCCACTGGGAATGGGCAGGCAAACAGTAGCAGTTCTTCCTCTGGGTCGGGGGTTTCATCCGGAACCAGCAGTCAGGTCTTTCAGCCCTCAGGCTGTTTCAGGCTTAAGGGTGGGTTTCACGGGGAACTGTTCCCTGTCTGCCCAGGCATTTGTCTGCCTTCTGCCTCTACCAAGATGCGCAATTGACTTCCTATTCCATCATTCATTGGTCCACGTTCCTTTTAACCCAGAGTAAAACAAAGCATCGCCTTTTATCAAGGAGACCTACACAAGACGCCCAGCATTTTCCACAGTGGGTTGTAATGAACATAAATACTCTGGACTCACAGATTCAATTGCCAAATAAGTTTGGGAGGAGCATCCTATGAAAGTTCTGCCTTAGAGATTCATAGTGCAGGCCAGCATACTGAAGATACGAATCCCTGTAATACATAACTAAGTAATTTTGTGAGTCTCCTCATTCCTCTAAATTCTTTGACAGTGGAACACTTGCTAATGTAAAACATAGAAACTCCACAAAATGGTGTGTTTTTAAATTGCACCCTGGGTAATATCTTTTATTTTGAAACCTCCCCACTGAATGGGAAGGACTGTGTTTACATCAGTTATTGATAGCTTGGGCACATTTCTAAGTGTTAGAACTCTGACACGAAATGATCTCTAAAATCTTGTCATTCTTTCCTTGGGGTTTCCACAGCAGGAAATCTCCTGTTGATTCCAGCCAGGTGGCTCCATGGGAGAGTTGTTCTCATGAATTCACTTTGGCTTTTTATTTAGAGACATTTAAAGCGTGTGACCGTGTGCTTCCTTTACCATTCTACCATAACCCTGTTATGAAATATACTGTGAGAGGTTTAACCCAACCCAGCCTTAACTGGAGCAGAGCTTTGATATTGAGCAAGACAACCAACTTCATGGCTACCAGGCCACCTTAATGTAAATTAAAAATTTCAGCCGTCCACGAGGAGAAGGAACTGCAACTATAGACTCGCAACAAAAGCAGAAGGAAATGTGTACATTGTTATTTGAAGATTGATGATAGTTTGGATTCAATTAGGAAAAGTTACACATTTCCAAAGTAGCCTTAGCAGATATTTATAATACTTCATTATGATTTTAAAAATAAATGTTTTATGTGGTGCCATATCTTGATGTCTAAAATTTATTCTGCATGCTTTTAAGCTTACAGTTGTCAACCTGAGATGGTAATCTGAGAAATTCACCAATGGGAGCTTAAACGTTGAGTTGTAATGACTTGTCTAGAATCAATAGACATTATACAATCTCTGTGTGTGTGTCTCTCTTTCTTTTTTAAATAGCTACAGTGTTTTTTAACTTGGAATGATAGAAAGAGACAGCATTGCCCAATGAAGACATTGGGTTGAGGACCCTAGGTCTTCTGGTCATGGGGGTGCCCCCCAGGCCTGTTCCACAGTGGTAGGGTCTAACGTAGGGACAGCCCACCCACTTCCTGTTCACATGTCATCTCTCAAGGTGGCGCAGGAGCCAGGAGGCCTGGATTTGCTTCCCCGTTACCATTTACTAGTGATGTGATTTTGTGCAGAAAGATCCTCTTTCTGGGTCTCATTTTCTCATTTCTAAACTGTGGGTAGAAATACACTCTTTCTCCTGAAAGGTGGGGGCAAAATCAAGTGATTTTGTGAATCTCTTGTCTAGCTCCATGAACTGTAATATTATTGAATAAATTAGATGAAATATATTAGACTGAAACTGTAAACAGTTGATAACTGGCTTAATATTTCAACTGTTGGAACACATAAATTCAGATGTACAGTTTGCTAAGCCATGCCTGCAAAGGTTCTGCTGTTGGAAGCCTCCTCCCATATTTCAAAAAGATGCTCTGCTTCCATTTAGTTCAGGTTTGTTTTATCTGAGCCAACAATGGCAGAAAAAGGTGAAATTGTGTCCCTTCAGTAGCTGAAAATTCTGCCTGTCTATCTATTCCCATTATCAAGTCCCTATTTAATTAAGGAAACACTTTCAAAGTGGTGTAGCTACAAAGCAAAATGCTTTTCCAGTGTAAAGTTTGGGTTCCTTCCTGACTGATTCTTTATGTTTGATTGATGTATATTGAATTGGAGTATTCTGAAACCTGTAAGTCACTCATCAATCCTCTTTTTAGTTTCAAGGGCTGTAGCCTCAGAAAACTGCATCAACATCTTCTGAATGGCCATTGAGCTCAAAGCCATGCTCATTTGTTCAGGAAAGCTTATTAACAAATACATTCAGCACAGCTTGCAGGAAGCGACAAGTTTCGTGTAGAGTACCATGGCATCCTTATGCAAGTGTCTGTCTGAGCATAGCCAGTAAGAGAACTGCTGGTTTTGGTGCATGAGAGAGCTGGGGTTCCTAGAAGTTTTTGGAATGCCTGGTCATGACATTGGTTGGAGTCTGACTTGGCCTCATGCAGAAGATGCCACCCTCTGCTGAGCTGACATCTTTGTGTTCTGCTAGGAGGCCTAGGAATTCATGAAAGAAAAGACCTAAGGCACTTGAAAATTTCGAAGGTAAAATTATCACTGGTACAAATTAAATCAAAATTAACAATGTTTTTCTGACTTCGTGCAAAAGGCAAAAACACCAATTTAGTTGTTGCTGTGGTTGCTTTTCATGTAGTGCTGTAGAGTTACAGATTCCGCATGTGGTTGAAAACCTGTTACTTTCCTGTTGGCTTAATCTCAAAGGCATTTGTATGTGTGCTAAAAACATTTCTTACTATACACTCCGTTGAAAGTTCCTTATTCATTTCTGCTCTTCTATTTAATTGAAATCTGAGGCTAAAGTGGGAAAATTGAAGTAAGACCCTGAGAGGAAGCTTACTAATATAAATGAGTTCTTTATGATATGAAAACATTGCCTTTTGTTTGATTGATGTTTTTTGACACTTAGTGTTTGGGGACATTTTAGTTTTTGAATCACTTTGACTGTGGTCAGGACTGTGCTTGTTACCCAGACTAGTGAAAGCAACCATATTGACTTAAACACTAACAAGATAAACTAGTGAAAGTGGTCATAATGGTTTTAAAGACTAACAAGATAAAGACATTTCTTGTTTATTGGCATACATTGTGAATGTGTTCCGTTAAATTTCCACATGGCATCACAACAGTGTAAGCACAGACCACCAACGAGGTCCACAGACTGGCCACCGGGGGAACTCGGGCGGCCCATTGTGATGCTTTCTGGCTGGTCCATTGGGGTCTGTATGAAAGAACCCAAGTGTCTCCAGGGTGTTTGTGTGGGCTCAGTGATGGGGGGACAGCATAGTGTTCAGGGCTGGGCACATAGTATGTGTTCAATAAATACTTATTTGGATGATCGGGGGTGACCCCACCATGCATTTGGTTTCTTACAGTGCATCTTCTAAGATGTCTGTGCTAAGTATATTTGACAAAAATACGTAAGAAAAACCTTTGTGTTCTTCAATCTCCAGTGAGATGTTGTTTTTACAATCACAGAGTTTGGTCCATGATCAATCATCTCCTCTCTTTGGATGCCCTACTCATGCCCTTTTCTGTTGCCCCCGGGGTGGGCCCCACCTCCCCTCACTGGCTCCCTGCTTTCTCTGTGTCCCATATGCTTTTATTCGCCTGTCGAAATCCCATCCAACACTACCCAGGCAGGATCCACGGTTGGCCAGAGGCATGACGGAGAATCAACGTGGGTGAACGGTGTCTTCCTGTCAGATGCTGGTGCAGCTGGGAACCCGTCCCTGCCCCCACCTGTCAGCTGAGCATGTAAAGCCGCATCCAGCCCAGCTCCACCCAGGGTGAAAATGCGCCTGCCTTCCTCCTGAGAGGCTCTGGGGACGCCCCCACCCGCCTGTGTCCATCAGATGTGCTGATGGGCATGAATGGGATGGAGGGGGTAGTCCCTTGCCTGCTTGCACCTGTCAGCAGAGCTGATGGGCAGGGAAAGGTGGGGGAGGCTCTCCTCCCATCCTGTCAACCCAGCTGACAGACAAGTGTAAGTGGGCAAGGCCCCTGGCCTCTACAAGTCTGATGGGGGAGTTGTTGGATTGGGAAGTGGATGGGGTTCCGCTTGCCTGGCAGACTGAGGGGCTGTAAGTGTTGGAGGCAGAAAAGTCTACACAAAGTAGAGTGAGAGGGCTGGTGTGTGTGTGTGCAGGCTCGTGTGTGTGTGCAAACCTTTATTTCTTGAATGTGGAAACGCGGCCCACATCCACATCATGATATGCTCACTGAGCCATGGCATCTGTGTGATAGAAATTGGGGCAATGGTCATCTTTTGTCCAAAATAGTGGGACTTTCACGTCAGTTGCTTTTAGAAATAAAGAGGGGGAAGAAAAGACATTATTTGTAAGTTTGATCTTCAAATATGTAAGAAGACTACTTGGTAACATTTTTTGTATTGATAACAAAACTAGTAAGCTAATTCGCTCTCTTTTGGTTGGGGAAGAATTTGGTTTCTAAATTCTCCAGTCGGTGGTTTCAACTTTTTCTTTCTTTGGTTAGAATTCCTTAACCCCAAGCAACATTTAATTTGAGAATTTGAATGCAGATCTTACAGGAAACTTCGTCTTTAATGAGAAATGCTGTGTTCACTTAGCAGGCACTCGTACGATATTGACATGTTGAAGCCTCCATGTGATCAAGCCTTAGCCACATTTTTATGGAAGCCGAGCACCAGTGACACCCTTCTGCGAAGGAGCTTCCTTCCCTTCGGAAGGGTTGGCCATGGCACCAGCCTCACACTGGTTGGAAAGGGCTCAGTGAGGAATCTTTCCAGAGTGTTTCATGACTTAGCGTTTCATGGCTGGCTCTGTACCACCTGCAAATAAACAAAAACTAAAACAAAAAAATTACAGTGTTGTAGTGACTCATTAGGTGAATAAAGCACTTTCATTTCATAGAAACTCAAAACATCTGCAATTTGGAGGTAGCCATATGGTCATTTTTATTCAAATCCTGTTTTGTTTTTATGAAATAAAAATTGCAATGCTGATTTTCACATCTGGGCAGGTGGATGTCAACAAATCGAGAACAAACTGTCAACTAAGTAGACAACAGAACTTTCTATTCTGAAAACTGATTCTGATGAAGAGTAATTTCTTAAAGAAGAGTGATCACTCCAAAAATTTCCTGATTATGTTCTAATCTTCAGTAAAAATCATCAACAAGATCATAAAATGTCTGTTATTTGTGTGGGAAAATATAACAAGTCAATTATTTGAAGCCAAAATTAACCTATTGTTTGACTGCACACCTCCTTTCATCAAAGAATGACACTGAACATATCAGTAGCACAAACAGAAGAACTGACGAATAATAAATGCCTTCTCTCTACCCCGAAATACACCTGTTATTTCTGTTCACAAGTCCTGATTTTATCATCTCAACTTATTAATGAATAGGGTATCTAGCCAGGCTTTCAGAAGACAAGGGATTTGTGATGTTTTGCAGCTTCTTTTTTTATTATTATTTTGAGCTGTACAGTGGCTTTCTTGACTCATCAGCAGACATCCCGCTGGTATGTACAAGTGTGTTTTGGTAACATGAATCATCATTTGTTGCAGTACTTCATTATCAAGTTGGATATTAACAGGTGTGTTAAAGAAAATATGTCTCTACTGGACCAAGACAGAGAGGCCTTAGTTAGTACTTGATTCCCCTTTACTCACGAGAAACTTAACCCTGTGATCTGTACTGCTATGGCAGGTACATGTGGACAGCCTGTTGTGGCCTTTTCATTTGGAGCCATGGATTTTTATGTACTTCCAAGGCTGGGTTTTGCTTCAAGGATAGAATCCAGAAGAAGGAAAGTGAGAGGCATTCTATGAGTTCCGTAGACATTTTCCTTTCCTACTCTCTACTGGTCATCTTATACCTAGAGCAGAAGATCACGTTTGGTGAGCTATACTCGGAAAACACACAAACCAAAAACCTGAAAATAGAAAACATTCCGGGGAGGAACTTGCAACAGCCAAAGTCTTGGATAACATTATGAAAAATCATTGAAGACACTAGAGATATTTAAATAAAGAACTAGACTACTTAGATGGACACTTAAGTATTGAAGGTTTTCATATGGGAGATATTAGGTTACAGTCTTGCTAATTTTGGAGACTTGAGTTGGTACCAATCGGTGGGTGAAAGTTATAGTTAACAAGGCAGGGGTAACATAATAGATATAATATTCAATAGAGAGTTGGCAGAACATCTCTCAGGGATAGTGAAGGAAGAGGAGCTGTTCCTTTGAGTGGGAGTTCAAAGCGAGAACTCTAAAACTTTTTTTTCCCTTCCTAAGGGTGCATGATTCAGTTGAAGAGCTATTTAGAATACTTCGGGTCAGGATGGAGCCAGAATTTTCCTGTTCATTACAGATCATTTCAGCTTTTCCATCTTTAACATCATGAGGTTTGTTTTTAAACAGAATAGAATAGATTTATCAAGTTTTCTCATATTATGTCCCAAGTTGATTGCATATTCAGTTTGGGTAGTTATATGTCACCTTGAAGACAACTAGCTAATACAAAAGAAAAATGGAATGAGATTTAAAATGGTAAATTTTGACTGCCAGATAAATAAATACACCCTAAAGATTCAATAATTCATCACTTTGAGTTATTTATCTCTCTCCAAAGATTTCTGAAATCATTCTTTACTGTTTCGCTTGATTAATTCTTTGATCTCTGCGATGGAGATCACTTTATCCACGGCCACTGCACAGACTGAGTTATTAAAGGAATAGAGTGGTGATAAACACATTGATGCCAGTCAGTTAAAACTGTAAAAAGGCTGGGTAGGAGGGTGGGAACAACAGATTTTATACTCATCATGATTTTGAGAGCTGCAACTGCTATATACCTTTGTATATTTATAAAGCTTAAGTGACTAATTTGCAAGCAAACTGGTTACCAGGGCCATGTTCTCTGCATGCCAGGAGCACATCTGAATAATATGGGTGAACCACATACTTGAATTTCTTTAGGGTGATCGGTTACTAGTTATTTTATTGGGAGATGAATGCAGTATTGATGGTTAAAGTCTTCTGATGGCCCCTAAGGGAAACTACTGGGAATTGCATATACTTGCAATGAATAACTAAGTCAAGAAAGTTAATCTTATCCGCCCGTACAGGGCCAGAGTTTGTAGTATGCTCTGACAGGGATGCCAACCTTTTTTAACAAAAACATTCTATGGGAAACATGAACATGAATTATTATGTCTTCTTGCTTTTCACACTCTTCAGATGCACTGAACAGGGGCCCAAAGATTCATTTAGTATGGTCGGGGTTGCCCATCTAGACAAAGGTTGGCTAATGCCAGTTACATAGATCAATTCGAACAAACAAAAGTCTGAATCATAAACCGGCCTCCTTGAAACCATTTTTTTTCCTCTTAAATGAACATAATAGCCTGATAAAACCTTTCCAGGCAGAGGAGGTGCTCTTTAAATAAAAATATCAGAAAGGTGCATGACTGATATTTAATTGTGTAGGTAGGAACTCTCTAATGCTTGAAGTTCTGGGTGACCATTTGGATCTATTGCTTCACCCTTGTTACTGTTGATCCGGGGTCTGGAAGTCATTCAGGACCTTCAGAGCAGAGGAGTGATCACGGGCTGAGGATCTCTTCAGTGCTTCGCGTCCACCCTTGAAAAGTAAAATCACGCAAATTACCTGAAGTCATAACATTCGGAAGTCGCAGAGGAAGGATAGGGAGTCTGTCTTCTCACATCTAGAGCTGACATTCCCTCTCCCTCCCTCACATCTTCCCTTCCTCCATTCTGCCCGTTCTCCCACTGAATCCTACTATGGTTATAGAGAGAAAGCTTAGCTTTATCTGCAGCAGCACTTCCCAAGTTACACGAAATTCCCATTCTGGGACGGAGGGAGGAGGGCCGGGGTCTCCACTGTGGACTGCCCTTGGGGACGCTGGGGGAACAAAGTCACTTTGGTGCCCTGGGTGTCTTCAGGAGGCTTGGTGCACTAATCTGCATGACTGGTCTCCCAGGAAGGACTGTGCACGCGGGGCTGCCTGAACTTATTGGCCCATGAAATCCTCTTTTCATGGAAGACCTATTAATATCTCAGGACACAGTATGGAAAGCTCTGGTCAACTTTATTAATTTGCTTACCAAACCCTTTCTCCATAGATAAGGAACCGACAAACAGCATCTTTAGTGAAGACAAATTGGTGATATTTTACCCTTCGGACAGTTCTCTTCCAGGGATGTTCATTAAGTAACAACTGCCATCATTCTCAAAGAGCCCAGGCTTCCCCTCTTTGTGAATCATCCAAAGAAAATAGTCTTTAACAATCAGGTAACTCCAGAAGCTACTTCAAAATCTGTTTGTTCTCCCTGACACCCAACTCTTCATGGAGAATTAAATAGTGATGATAATGATTCTGAGAAGCATTACAGAAGTTAATAAACAATAAAACGAGAACAAAATCTAAATCCAGTATAAAACCTTCATACATGTCTTTAATCTAGAATTCCACAAACTTAATTGACATTAAGTTGTTTTCTTTTGTTATTGAAAACACAGAATAACTACCCCATTAGCTGGTTTTCTAGGGATGCTGTCCTGTAGATGTGAGTGTTAAACATCACCTGGAAGCACAGTTGTCCTAGCCTCCTGTCCTTCATATGCTTAAGGCGTTTCAGGCAAGAACAAGGAAGGGGTGTTAGTCTGCAATATGCCTGGAACATGTTAGGAAAATAAAACAAAGGCTGAGATATGATTTAACTAACGTTGTTTTAAACTGAGCTGCTGCTAAACTCAGTTTGAAGCCTTTGTTCTATCCCTTTATCTGTTTGTAGCTACTGGGGTCCTGGCTGAGACAAACCAGGTTCTAACTGAAACCATTAATGCACCTTTAACACTCACAACTGAGACGACACTTGAAGTGTGTGGATATTTCTCAGGGGTATCTGGTCTACTTTACAACATAAAACAATCTGTTTTTAGCATAATGCAGCAAATCAATACTATCAGATTAGTAACAGCATTGCCATGGATATATTCTGACGTAATTCATATATTTCTATTTCAAAAAATTATTAGTAAAATAGAAAAATTATTGGTAATTTAATAGCATGCTAAAATATGAGAAATAGTCTCAAAAACTATTCCTCTGGATGCTGCCAGTGTAGAACAGCTCTTTCCTTTAATGTGTTTGTATAGGGTTGGTAAACATAAACAAGTAAAATCTTTCTTCAACTGGAGATCTTTATTTCCTCCCTTGGGGTCAAACTTTTCTCACCTTTTGGGTAATTCAATTATCAGTACACTCTATGATGTGATTAAGCTTAATAGATAACAATAGTATATCCATCTGACAGCTTGAACTATATTTTATTATATCAACATTATTGTTGATATATTACTGTAATTATGATTAGTATTAGTCCAAGCCTCCATGGTAACAACTAAATAATTTCAAACGTACTAATGTGGATATTTTATAATTAATAACCCAATTAAAATAGAAATGAACAGGTTTTCCATATTTATTTTGAAAGTATAAGCAGTATAAAATAATTTACAATTTCCACTCATTTCATTGGTGCTCTCCTCCAAAATTTATAACTATCAAGAAAATACCTTTTACAAAAACACCACACATGCAAACTGAGCACCTTCCAGATGATAGATAGTTTGCAAGTATTGTTTTAAATACATGTAAAGTGTGCAGGTTTTTACAGTTGAGTAAACTGAGGCTTAGAAAAGTGGACAGCTGCTAAGAGAGAAGCCAGGATTCCAAGCACAGTCGTTGCTCAGTATCCTGGGGGTTGGCTTCAGGATGCCAAGTTCACAGACGCTGAGTCCCTTATGTAAAATGGCATAGTATTTACACAAAGCTATGCACTTCCTCTTTATATTTTAGACAATCTCTAGATTACCTAATGCAATGTAATGCTAGGTAAATAGTTGTTATGCTGTGTTTTTTACTTGCACTATTTTTTTTACTGCTGTATTGTTATTTTTGTAGTTGTTCTTACATTTTTTATCTACACTTGGTGGAATCCATGGACTTGGATGGCTGATAATATTTCCAATACTTTCTATTCTACTGAACCTCTTAAGAAGGAGTCCCTCAAGTGACAAGGTGCTCTATGAGCCTAAAAGAACCACAGTAACTGCAGCATAGTCATAATGGCAAATATTTTAGAATTCAACTTAATGATATTATTTTGTTTTATAATTACATGAAAATTATGTTATTCCTAATCAAATTGTGCCTATAAACTTCAAGACAGTGAGGCAGTTCAGTTGTAGAGTTGTCTCCTTCTATTGATGAGTATACATTTGATCACTTTTGCAGAGAAATTACTAGATAAAAACATCACTCCATGTGGATCAACATTATAAAATCTGATAAGCAGTAACCTTGTCTCCATATACCAATTGTCAGAATCCCACAGCCAGCCCAGAGATCTGTCATCAGTATCTGTGTATCCACAAGTATCCATACATGTAGCCTCCCTGTGGCATTTTCTTGAGGGTATTCCTTCTGCTTCAAGTAAGTCTCATCTGAGTTTCCAGATCTTCTGTGGATGCATCATATCACACCTCTTGGTCAGTTCTCCTGCCTGCAGGTTTCTATAGATAATGGATAAAGGGCTTGTATTCATTATCCCTGAGCCCTCAGCTCTTAAACCTGCGGGACTTTCTCTATCACCAATGTTTCTCTTTTTTTGAGTCCTATAAATAAATCTAAAATAAATCAATATGTACTCATTATTCTAGTGAAAAAAAGTGCAGAATGGTAATTTTTAAAAGATATCTTGCTTTATTGTCCATCCGTGGAGATCAACCCTGTTAACAGCTTGTGGTAACTAGCATTATGTTGGCATGACCAAGAGGTCATACAAACGCAATAGCACACAGAGAGAAGATTAACCTGTAGAGAAAAGAGGTAATTCCAAACTCATTAGACTGTGGTTAAATGTTCTTACTTAGCTGCACTGTGAGTGAGTGTCTCACACCCATGGGCATTTCTCTAGACAATAACTCTACAACTCATTCCTATTAAGAGTTGTACAATATTTCAATGTATGGACAAATACAATTTAATCACTCAATAGCTTATACACAGATATTTCTATTGACTCTGATTCATTTTTTACCTCAAAACATGCCACAATATTCTTGTTCAAGTATCCTTGTATCTTACTGCTTTTTATATTTTAATATTTAATGTTCCCAAAAGAAAGACTGCTAGAAGAAAAGGCATACACAGCTTTATTTAAATACTTATAATTTAAACTGAGAATTTAAATTACTGTTACCTTTAGGAGACTCATTTATTTCTAGGCACTGTCATGCATACTGGGCATTACTATGTTTTTAATTTTTTTCTAAACTGATGGGGTTGAAAATGTTGTGCATCATTAACTCGACTTGCATTTCTCCGACAACGGAGCTCAACATCTTTTTATACATCTGTGGTAACCTTTCCGATTGCCTTTTCTGTGGATTGAGTCTTTACTAAATCATGCTCGTTTGCCTTTTTATCGATTTATAGAATCCTGGTGATGTACACGCTTTATTTGTATATGTTGCAAATTTGTTCCCAGTACATTGCTTATCTTTGACTGTTTTTGCTATCATTTGCCATTTTAAAAATGTATTCAGATAGGTCTTTTATTAGCCTGTTTCATAGGCTCTTTGTTTTTCGATAATACAAATTGCTCCCAAAAGATTTTCAAATTTTTCATGTTTGTATAGATTTTTTAACATTTTGTTTTGTATATGGTATAAGCAGGAGTTTAGTGGTGTTTTCTTTTAGATGAATAGCTAATTATGCCAGTACCACTCATTAAGCAATCCATGCTCCCCACCTGAATTGAAATATCCCGTTTGTCATATATTGTTTCTATATACACTCAGTTTTATATAGACTTCTTATTACAATCTGTCATGTGAATACCTTACTTCGTTTCATATTGATGGCGTCTTGTACATTTTTATATAGGTTGAGACAAGTGCCTATTCACTATACTGATATTTAAAATTATACTGCCCCTTCTAAAACATTTACTTTCCCATATTATTTCAGTCAGGTTAAGCTAGGCAAAAAGGAACCAATTAGCCTTCAAGTTTTAATGCTTAATTAAACACAAGTGTATATTTTGCTCTTCCAAACTCCCACAAGGGAGTGGATTATTGCAGATCTCCTCCAACTGATGACCCAGGGATTGAGATCCCCCAACATGTGGCACCACCACTTCAAAATGCAGCTTTTGAGCTTGTCTTGGCAAAAGGAAAGTGCATAGAGAAATTACTTCACTCTCAAATACAGTTTATTGCCCAAAACTGGTCATGTAGCCTCAATCTAAGAATAGAGCTGATTATGATATGTAGGTGAGAATGTGAAATATTGCTAAGTAGGATTGTTTCTGCCTCATATCTGGCCTTTTGCACCATTTTATTCATGTGAAAATAAAGCCTCTTTTAATTAAAATTGTGTCACATGTATATTACTTGGGAATAATTAATATACTTATAATATTAAACTTTTCTACTCAGAAGAAGAATATTTGTAGCTGAATATTTATCTGATCTGTTTTATATCCTTCAATAAGATTTATAATATAATCTTTTATTTTTTTATTTAGTTGTGTTCTAAGTATTTTATAGTTCTATCTACTTTGGAAAAGAGATTAATTTGTTTGCATTTTCATTTCTAACTAATATGGAAAGTATAGAGAAAACTATGCTTTTGTATATTTAGCATATTTCCAGCCACCTTACCAAATTTTGTTATAAACTAGTAATTTTTATTAGTTTCTAATTTTTTCTGTATTTACAATAATATCATCCATAGAAAGAGTTAATGAATTTTTTATTCTCCAGTATATAAGCCAATTATTTTATATTTTATATTATACTTTTTAGATTCTCTTTAAGAATTTTGTGTAATATTGATGTTACTTTTAGATATATCATCTCCAAGGCAGGTGTAGTAGAAAGCCTTGGATTCATCTCTACCTTGCAATCTCCCTTCAAGTCTATATGTGATCTATCATAAAGTTTTAATGATTCTCTCCTTTTAATATTTTCCTATTTATTCCCCCATTCTTCCTTCACACTGCCACAGTCTTAGGTCATGGTTTCATCATTTTATCTTGATTATTACATATCTTTTTCATTGTCCTCTCTAACTCTAATCTAGTCACCTCCAAAGTTGTATTTTTATTTAAAATCTAATAATGGCTCTCATTTTAGAAAAACATTCCATGGCTCCTCATTTTCATTCTTTGCTCATTGCTTTTCACAATCTGGTAGTTGTCTATTTTTGTGGTCATCCTACATTCTAAGCTACAGCATGTCACTGTGGGCATGTTCTTCCTTCAGTACAGAAAGTTCTCCCATTCGAACTGCATGGATACATCCTTTTATGTCATCACACTGATTTTTTTCTTGCTTAAATCATGACTTGTTAACTGAAGTTAGACTTTTCCGACACTACTGTTCCTTTCCATTCCAATCTTTGGAATGATAAGAAGTACACAGGATGTTAATGCAGCTGCACAACAGACTGTGCAGATGCATTATGGTTGCTTTTATGAAGTTCTGGTTGATGCTTTTATGAAGTTCTGTATTATTAGTACTTAATGCAACAGTGATGTTTCTACATATATGAAGAGATTGAAGTAACTGCTGAACTGAAAGAGAGCAAGACTATGTGACAGAGTAGTAAAGTAAATTATTCTTTGTAAATCAGTACTTAAATTTTGTTGTATTTCATTTCTATTTTTAAAGGAGATACTAATGAAACGACTCATAGACTTAATATTCAGACTAGAAAAAGAAAAGCCTAGTAGACTGAGCCAAGTTTGCAAAACAGATATTGTTCATTCTGCACCATTCGATTTTTCAGACATACCCTGTCTTGTGCTTCCCCTAGTCTCCTTATGCTCTCTTTGTTTGCAGTTTTCAGCAAATATTTTAATATGACTATGATCCTTTTTTTAAAAAAAAGTAGGATTATCTTCTCCAGTTTTTAATATACTAAGCCTCTATGAGAATTCAAGTTAAGGGGTGTCTTTCAGGAATTCACTCCATAAGAATAATTAACTTTAAAGGTATTGCACATGTAAACTGACCCTTATTCTGATCTTAAGGAGGAACCACCAAGAATGGGTCTCTTAACTAACTACTAGAGTAAAGAAAGCAATGATGTAAGTTATCAGTAATCATTTACTATTTGTTTATCAGACTTCAAAGTTTCAGAGACTCTCTCCTTTAATCAAAACTTTAGTCAGGCTCCTCTGAGTCCTTTGTTTTACTAAGCTCATACTTAAGCTTCTCTTCCCGTTTCTGCAGAAATCAATTTGAGCAAGAATCCTGCACAACTGGTTATGGGAAAATCCCTACCCTTGATATCTGACCACATTTGACATCTGATCACCCTGGCCTGCCTTCAGCAATGATTCTATCAAGTCAGTTTAGCTAGGATCCCCTTATCCCGGATGTTTCTTCCAGCAATTTTCCATGCACTGACCCCCACCCTGCTCCTTGGTTATAACCCTCGACTTCTTCTTGTTGGCCCTGGATTTGAGTCCAATCTCTCTCCCTCACTGCAAGACCCCAGTGGTTCCTACAGCAATCAACACGACCCACTTTAAATAAAGTCTGCCTTCCCATCTTTAGCAAGTATCATGAATAATTTTTTTTCTAACAAAGGTCAAAGGAAAGCATGCATTTCTGGAGAGTTGTCCCCTCTTTCCTCCTTAGAAGCTTTACCTTTAGATCCTTTGATAATAACTGTCTTGAAACCAGTTTGCGGCCGGGCGCGGTGGCTCAAGCCTGTAATCCCAGCACTTTGGGAGGCCGAGACGGGCAGATCACGAGGTCAGGAGATCGAGACCATCCTGGCTAACACGGTGAAACCCCGTCTCTGCTAAAAATACAAAAAACTAGCCGGGCGAGGTGGGGGGGGCTTTTGTTCCCGGTACTCGGGAGGCTGAGGCAGGAGAATGGCGTGAACCCGGGAGGCGGAGCTTGCAGTGAGCTGAGATCCGGCCACTGCACTTCAGCCTGGGCAACAGAGCGAGACTCCGTCTTAAAAAAAAAGAAAAAAAAAGAAAAGAAACCAGTTTGCAAGACTTTCCCCTGCTCTACTTCCTTCTGTTCCTTCTGTTCTCCTCTTTTCTTTCCCTTCTGTTTTCTCTCATAATGCTCCTGTGTTTTCACAAAATCACCAGATGATGGGCAGAATCACAAGCATGATCAAGAATGGGAGCTCGAGCTGGGGAAGCAAGTCAACGAAACCATGCCTTTGTTTCCACAGCACGGCAGCAGGCCCCTCGTGTAAGATGAGTATGTAACCCTCTGCCACAAGACATGATCACTGCTTTAACTGGGAGGTCAAGTTCACCAGAAGCCCCACTAACTTAAGTACAATACTTGATGACTATAACTTTACTTTCATAGCCTTGGTGTTCCTTATAACTTCCTCTGAAAGAAGCATGTCACTCAACAGCAACATCTGACTTGAGACATGTTCTGCTCCTCACTGTAACTTTGGTAAAGTTATCCAGCATTTTAAAATCAAATTGCATAGTTTTTCACTGCTTGCTAGATGAACAATTAGAGGCATACTATGCCTCTACCGATGCTATTTTTATTTAAAACAGAGATATTTTGTTCACTATGGATTTGGTTGTGCTAACCTGACTTTTTAAAATGTTGCACCAAAATTTTATTTACCTTGATTACTGATTTTGGTCCCTCCTTAAAATTTCCCCATAACTAGTGCCTCATACGCCTCACCCCAATCCCGGCCCTCAGCCTTCAAATAATATCAAGAGACACTAAATTAAAAATACCTTTAGTTTACAACAGACAAAAGAAAAACAGAACCGGATAGGTAAGCCATATTGTTCCAAACCCAGGCTAAAACACCAACATAATATTTTAAATGAGCAATCAACTTCCTGAGAAAGTATTTCTTGTCAGATGTGGTTGAAAAACATCAGCAATACTAAAACTGTGACATAGTTTTTTAAAGATCTCACAAAATGTTTGGATACTCACTGGTGAGGAGGCAACACAAATGAACTTCAGTAGTGAATGACAAGGAGCTCACGTTTTGTTCTGGAAAACAAATTATTACAGGAGGGCCACTTGAAATTGTAAGGAGCAGAATACAAATGTACTTCTCTTTCCACAAATGGAAATGTAGCTTAAATTATATTCAATGTAGACACTGTGAAAAAATACATTCAAGGCTAGTTTATAAAGAAAATTATTTAGTCATCTTGGTGTACTAAAATATTAAAGTTTGGATTTTGAGGTTTTTTTGTACTGAAAGAAATCTTAGGGAGCATTTAGTATCAATCTTTTATAGATGAGGCTGAAAAAATGGCAATTTCCATTTTGTTAGATCCCCTTAAATCTTATGAAACAATCCTAATGTATTTGCTGAGAACCTAAATATCCAGTGTTTTATGCCTTAAATAGTGAAATCCTATACAGTCTAGTTGCTACGTTTAAAGCAAACAAATATTTTTCTTTTTGCAGTAACTTTTCCCTTACTTGAAAAATTGCGATGCTGATTTTTCACCCTTAATGTCACCTCAATCATGACAAGCACCTTAATCATGTTGTAATCATTTCTGTATTTGTTTGGCCTACTGAAGTATTAGGTAGCATACCACAGTGACACATTTATAACTGAAAGATTGAGAAAATCTAACTCATTATTGGTCATTTAAACTTGGTCTCTAGGTTGGCAATTTAATCACAGAGATTAACAATTAATGGACTAGAAGTGGAAAAACAGATGTCATAAGGTCAGCTGTCCTGAAGTCCTTTTTATTTTATTTTATTTATTTATTTATTTATTTGAGATGGAGTCTAGCTCTGTTGCCCAGGCTGGAGTGCAGCAGTGCGATCTCAGTTCACTGCAACCTTTACCTACTGGGTTCAAGCTATTTTCCTGCCTCTGCCTCCCAAGTAACTGGGATTACAGGCATGCACGACTCTGCCAGGTTAATTTTTTGTTTTTTTTGGTAGAGACATGGTTTCACCATGTTGACCAGGCTGATCTTGAACTCCTGACCTCAAATGATTCACCCGCCTCAGCCTCCCAAAGTACCAGGATTACAGGTATGAGCCACCACACCCAGCTGCTCACTCTTTCTATTTCTTAATTTCTTCTTTCTCTAAAGCTCTTGTGAGCTGTTTGTTGATGCACACGTTTCAATATTCCTATTTTTCACATTTAAGAATTGTTTCTTCACCAGCGTAAGTCTGTTGTGTGCACACGGATATGCAAGCCTAAAGAGAATATCGGATGCAGATTTTGTAGAGCTATCTATTAACATAAAATATTCTTGCTCCAAATTGTCCAAATAGAAGCTTATTTAATGCTGCTGTAAACATGCAAAGCTTTGTCACATAGAACAGCATAAGGTTGCACAGGGTGTAAGCTCCATGAAGGTAACAGTTTAGATCCTTTTTGTTTAGCACTTTTTCTACAGAACCTTAGAATAATCACTTCCCCATAGCAGTCACTCAATCAACATTAAATAATGAATAAATGAGGGTACAAATGAATAAATGAATGTTGCTCAAATTCCTTATTTCTGTTACTTAATGGGAGCACTCCAGTAATTTGTAAATTTAACAGTTAGTATGCATTGATAATATATTGTCATTTCATGTTTTGTTTTTCACGGACTTTAAGAACACAGAGCACTTTACCTTTGCATTCAGCTAGATTGATGTTAGTGAAGAACAGTAAAACTATAACTAATAGAAGGATTTATTGGAGGAAAAACAACAGAAAATCAAACACTTTTCCGTATACTAAACTTTGCTATTTCTCTAAGGTTTGTAATTATACATAAATCCAAATACCATAGATGTCAATAATTTATTTTTCATCTACTCTTTTGAAATTCTGGAAGAATATTTCTAAAACGTGGAGATAGAGTACAGACCAAAAGATAACGAATGGGAAGTGCTATTTTCAGGCTCCTTGGTCCCTGGGTGTGAGTTTACCATCCTGGGTGTGTCAGGATCCCCCAGACCGGCTGCTTGACTCCCACCTCCTCCTCTGGGCAGCTATCCCAGTGTTAGCGTGGCAAGGAGGCCTCTCACTTGCCAGCGGCCCCAATATTCACATCCCAGGCCAACCTCCCCTGCCCAGGGCACACTTCATCCCAGAAACAAGGCCAGTGAGAAGACATGGAGCCCCGGGTTAGGCATTGCGGTGAGTCACAGGAGCCCTGGGAGCCGCTCCTGGACTGCAGGTCCCCAACTGCTCAGCACAAAGTCTTCCTCTCTCCGATTTAAGGAGGCTCCGACAAACTCAGTAATCAAGGTAATCAATAATTCAATGTAATATTCTAAAGACGTCGCTATTACTGCCCCCCCTCCAACAAAAATAAAATCCGTGCTGAAGGAAGTATCACAATTTAAATAAAGACAGGATAAGTGGAAGCACATGCTGCCTCCGACAGTTCCTCCAGCAAGTGGTGGAGAACTCTGCAAGTTTATTCAAAACACTAGATAACTTGACCAAAGTCAGAACGAGGGGCAGAATATATCCCATATCAGACATCCCAGCTAGATTATATCTCCCTGCAGAGGAGGAGGAAAGGGAGGCAGAAAAGAGGCAAGAAAGCAACAGAGAAGCATATATAAGTCAGTGGCTCTTCTGGCAAGGCTGACCTCCCAGGATTTAAACAGGGTGATCACCCATTTTTGGGGAAAGACTTTAAACTCACCCTTGCAAGGTCCTTATGTAGGGCTTCCAGGACCCTCCTGTGTAGAGAAGCCAACCCAGCCCTGGGGCTAATTCCTTTGCATCCATTAGCATATGCCGCGGGTGCTCTTCTGTTCCGTTTCTCTGTTTCTTTGGTTCTTCACAAGTTTTTATGACTTGTAAATTCACTGAGTTTCCTAAATGCATTGACTTCCTGCATTCTTATTCTCCAAATTTAAGTCCCTCCCAGTAAAAGAGGTTCCTCTTCAGATCAGAATGTTCCCATCTTGGGCATATATTTATTTTAAAATAACGCACATATTATTTTTAGTTTAATAAAATAATTAAACGAAAAGTCCACCATCTATGAGGACAAGTCTTGAACTTATTTAAATATATTGGTAAAAAAAAAGTGTAGTCTGAATAAGTTCAACCATTGTGGAAAGCAGTTCAAAGGCCTAAAAGCAGAAATACCATTCGACCCAGTAATCCCATTACTGTGTATATACCCGGAGGAATATAAATCAGTCTGCCATGAAGACACATGCGCACATATGTTCATGGCAGCACTATTCACAATAGCAAAGACATGAAATAGACCTAAATGGCCATTAATGATAGCTTGGATAAAGAAAGTGTGGTACAGACACACCATGGAATACTATGCAGCTGTAAAGGGACCTAAATGCCCATTAATGATAGCTTGGATAAAGAAAGTGTGGTACAGACACACCATGGAATACTGTGCAGCTGTAAAGGGAATGAGATCATATAATTTGCAGAAACATGGATGGAGCTGGAGGTCATTATTCTTGGCAAATTAATGCAGGAACATAAAACTAAATACCTCATGTTCTTACTTATAAGTGGGGGCTAAATGATAAGAACACAAGACACAAAGAACGGAGCAACACACGCTAAGGCCCCTTTGAGAGTGGAAGGTGGAGGAAGGAGAGGAGCAGGAAAAAACATAACTATTGGGTACTAGGCTTAGTATTTGGGTGATGAAATAATCTGTACAACAGACCCTCAAGACATGAGTTCACCTGTATCACAAACCTGCACATGTACCCCTTAACCTAAAATAAAAGTTTAAAAAGTAGTCTGTATGATATTTATTTAAAATGAGAATTTAAAATGTTAATTTTGCCTATAGAATAAATGTATTGTAGCACAACCCATCATTATGTGACTTTTGATCAACAAGGAGTCTCATGAAGTAACTTGAAACATAACAGCAGCATATAGTGAAATCCACAGAAAACCCACCTAGCCTGTGGACAGTTGCTTCTGATCCTGAATGTCAGTATTAGAAGCAAAACTGCTGTGCATGGTTTTTGCGTGACTTCCGATGTGTCATGAATACTCGTGGTTACTGCCCAGCCTCGGAAGATAATTTGTCCTTCAGTGCACACCGGTGGCCTTGTGAAAAGGTGAACCAAGTTAAACAAAAGGATTTCTGGTGCCTGCTGAGTGTGCTGGCCAGGGCAGAGGAGGGTGTCCAAGTAAAGAGAATGAGAATGTGTTGCGGAGATTCTGCACATTTATATGTTTTAGGTACTTGTTTTCTTACAAATGTATTAAACAAAATAAAACCTCACTGAAATGCCCACATGTTGGCCCAGCAAGTTTCTGGTTTCTTCTAGACCATTCCGCAGGCCTCTGGCAGCTTTGTTGGCCATCAGATAGGGCCTTTCTGTCTCCCGGCTCTTCAGGGCCCAGGCCAGCCTCCCTCCCTTTGTTGGAACCGAACTCTCGATTCCCTCCTGGGCAGGGGTCGTCGCGAAGGATCACCGACACGAAGTTCACAGCAGAGAGTTATTTATTACTAGCGCGCTAGGGTCCCAAGCTCTAAGTTGGTCCTGGGACCCCGACTGCTTGTTACAGGCTGTTTATATATGCTAACACAAGTTCAAACACAGCTTATGGCGCGAAATTCAAACAAAGCTTAAGGCGTAAAATGATTGGGTCTAGCTATAGCCTGAGCAAGGGGTCTTGGTTTAATTGGTTAGAGCAGGACCTTATGAGGTTCTTTCCTGGAGTTGATAATTCCGGGAACTTTGAGGCAGGGTGAGACCCCTGGAATCGGCAGGGTGGGACCTCATGAGGTTGTTTCCCGGAATTGGCAGGGTGGGACCCTATCAGGGTGGAACACTATCGAGGCAGGGTGGGACCCTATCTAGGCAGGGTGGGACCCTATCTAGGGCCACCTGGTGCTAACTTTTTAGGTTTTGTAAGGCCTACTAGTTTCACCTTCCTGCACAGAAGTCTGCTGTCTGCCAGGGCTTCCTCTGCAAGAGCCCCAAACACAGAAACCTGGTTTTCCTCACTGGGAAACTCGTGGTGACCCCGTCAGGATCTGCCCCATGGCTCCAGGGAACCCTGCTCTTGAGTACAAAGTTGGGGACTTAGCCCACTAAGTCATTCCCTCCAGCTATTTCAGGTCAGTACTAAGCACATTAAACAAATTACAACCCTGGGGGAAGCTGGAAAGAGAAAGATGCAGCATCAATCTTCCCGATGACTTAGGTCTTACAAAGATAAAGAAAAAAAAAAAAAAACCTTGGTCCAAGCAGTCCAGTCTGCACAAACCTTTTCCATTCTAACCCCAAGCCCGGCAATCGAAATTGCAAATGAGTGAAGCTCTAGGCATCAAACAACCTGCCAGGCCTGCAAGTGTGGTGCAGCCCTCCTGGCTTTGAGTATCCTCCGGCCCTAGTATTTTACAAATGACTTATGACAACTGCTTATTGTGGGCCCCTCTATCCCCTTTTGGGGTCCTTCTTACCTCATTGCAACTCCAGTATAATCCTGTGATGCTCGCATTCTGCAGGAGGTGACTCCCAGCAAGGGTCAGTGCAGGCCTGCCAGGAGGCGGAGCCGGTGACCTGTCCCAGCACCTGTGAGCCTCATGTTCTCACTGTACAGAAGGCAGGGAGGTTCAGTTCCTGGCTGGGCTTCTCTGCTTTCCCTCAGCTGAGCAGAAGCCCCCCCCCAAACTCCAAATTAGTCTTCCTCGAATGGAGTCTGCACTTTCCATACTAAAGAATACTAAGGCATATGATTTCCAACAACATCTGCTTGTCAACTCTTCTCTGCAATGGTCTTCCTGGACCTGGGTCTCCCAGGCTCCATGGGTTGTTCTGCATGGACTTAAGGACATTGTGGTCCCCATGCCTCTTAAAGGGACAGGCAGAGCTGCCTGGTCCCTGACCCCGGGAGTTAGCGAGGCAGCCTCTATTAGAGTCCTGGGGATTCTGTCAAAAATGCCCACAGATTGGGGGCCCAAAACAACAGGCATTTGTTTTTTCACAGTTCTGGAAGCCAGAAGTCTAAAGGTGAGGGTAGGGCCATGGTCCCTCTGAAGACTCCAGGGAAGGCGCCTTCCTTTCTTCTTCCAGCCCTTGCTGGTTGCTAGAAATCTTGGCTTATAGACATGTCACTCCCGTCTCTGCTGCAGTCTTCACGTGGTCTTCTCCTCTCTGTGTCTCCCTCCATGTCCTCATGTTGTCACCTGACTTTTTTAGAAGGCCACTTGGCATTGGATTTAGGGCCCACCTAATCTGACCTGACCTCATTTAACGAATTCCAGTTATAATGACTGTATTTCCAAATAAGGCTGTATTCTGAGGCTGCCGATGGAGGTGAATTTGAGGGTGACAGTACATTATTCAACCCAGTACCTGGCCT
This sequence comes from Colobus angolensis palliatus, assembly GCF_000951035.1. Classification (NCBI taxonomy): domain Eukaryota; kingdom Metazoa; phylum Chordata; class Mammalia; order Primates; family Cercopithecidae; genus Colobus; species Colobus angolensis. Next base: position 472,059 of record NW_012115110.1, read on the forward strand.
TGCCTTGAAGATGAGAATTAAATGTGCAGATCACTTTCAAACCAGGCTGTGGCAGTCAAGAAAATGGATTGAATTGTCACCAGTAGAAGATGAGAGATGATAAAATGTACAGAGATTGCCCGTTATATTGAGCTTTTATATATTAACTTGGCTATCATTGCTGCTTTTTCTTTATAAACTCACGTTTCCATAATTAAATTAAACATTTTGATGTGCAAGTGTTTGCTATATAGACTGCATAATTTTTTCTTATTTTATTTTTTGAGAGAAAATGTTTGTTTGCGGTAAACAGATTAGGAAGAGAAATAAGAAAGGGAGAGGTGTTGGGGACCAAGGCTTAAGAACTTCATTTTTCTGACTGTCAAGCCTTTCCCAAAGATTCATTTATTCTCCTTAGAACTTCAGAGATCCAAATGGAAGCCTATTACTTAAAAAAAAAGGCGGGGGGTGCTCCCAGGAGCACTGCTATTCTCCTGCTCTGAAGCAAGCCCCAAAGAACTCAGGTGGGGAAAGAAGAAATCCCACCTGCCTTCCATTTCTCCTAGACCCCTCCCACAGCCATCTTTGACCTTCCACTGCCCAGACCCCTCCCACAGCCATCTCTGACTTTCCACTTCCCAGACCCCTCCCACAGTCATCTCTGAGCTTTGGGATCCTTTCGAGGGTCTTGCAGAATAACAGTGATTTCATCCCAGTGATGTAATTCCTCCTCCATTTAGTGGATTCCTATTGCTCACCTTCCACACAAGAAATGAAATGGGCTGGAGATCTGGCCAACAACGATACATCCGAACAAGTGTTAGAATATAGACCCGGGCACCTGGACAGACATAGTCAGTGGCTTTTGCTGGAAAATAAGTCAGCCGAATCAGTTTCCCTTGACCCACAGGTCAATCCTCCTGACCAGAGGCCAGCCCTGATTTTGTAAGGCCTAAGTTTGAGACAATTTGGGGGATCCCTCCCACATGAAAAAACAATACAAAGTTGACTTCCTTTTGTACATGTTACAAGAACATGTGAACACTGCAATGCCTTGCGAGGATTTCCAGGGCCTGGGGAGGATCCTGTGCTGGTGAGAGGTTCCACTGATTCCTGGAAAGTGTGTCTGGGGGCCTGACCCTGAGCACTGCCCGTGAGTTACTCTTCATAGGCCATCTTGACTTCAGACACACCTCCCCTGGGATTCCCAGGCAGCTGTCCGGACCCTTCAACCAAACAGGGGGGCATTCAGATTGCCTCCAGTCTCCATCCAGACAGCATCATTTTCCAAGGACTCAGAATTGAAAGTTGCCATCCAGGCACCTGAGTAATTTGTGACGCTTTGTCTTGTTTATTGTTTTGCCTCCCAGAAAAACAAGAGGATAACTGCAAATAATAGTGACAACCAATACCGAACCAAAGGGGATGGGAAAAAGACAGGGGGAAGCCATTCTCTGTAGGATACAACCAGGATAAAGTCAGTGCAGGGTGAGAAAATCCTAAGCAAAAATGGTGGCAGGACAATGAGAAGGTGGTCCTTGGAGCCATAGAATGTAGAACCCCCAGGGAGCAAAGGAAAGGAGCAACGACAGGAAACAAATCACCCCAGCCCAGGAGTGTCTGCTAGGGTAGGGGGGTCCAAGGACATGGAAGCAGGTCCTAAAGCTGTGTAACAGCAGGGCCCCAGGATCTCAGAAGAGGAGGTGCACAATAATCTGAGGATAAGAAAGCAATCTTTGCTGGTTATATTCAGGTGAAGACAACAGAGAAGGTTCATGGAACCCTTGGTGGCCCAGGAGCAACCAGAGTCCATGATCAATGATCAATCAGCAGCCAAGGAACCCAGCAAACTTCCAACACCGATCTCTGCCTGTGTAGGGAAGCAAAGGACCGTGGTACTAGGGCAGGGCTGTTTCTCTAGACATTGTGCTTCAAGAAAGCCATAGACTCAACTATCCTCATTTCCTTCAGGGACTTTGATGGGTGTTCTATGCGTTAATGTATGTCTTTGATCCCTATCTGTAGTTCTGTTTATATCTCCCTTTAAAGAATGAGCATTAAAATTTGCTACCTGTTGGATAATTCATTTGAGTAGGTTTACATTTTCCTGACCCAGGGTTCAAGTGGGCTCTTTTTACCAGAGAATTAACAAACGATCATCATGTCCATGAGCCGTTTGCCCATTCTTCCTCCTTCCTCCTTCCTTCCTTTCTGCCTTCTCACCTTGCTTTTTCACTTCTTTCCTTCTACTTTCCCTCCCTTCCCTCAACAGATAGATATTGAGTAACTACTTGGGACTCAGTGTTGTTCAAATTACCTTGAATTGCTGTCCTATTGGTCATATTTACTCTGTTACTTACCTTATGTCTTTCATGAAGTGAGTTGCGTCTGACGTTGACCAAATCCCTAAACCCCAGTCGCTTATTACTTAGCTATTAGACAATGCATTTCAACGGGACAGAACTATCAAGTGTCATTGAAGTGGAACTGCTGGCTGAGAAACTCACTTCTAACATATGTTGGACATGTTTTGATACCTGTACCTGCAGAAGCATCAATATCCCAGGGAACACTGAGTGGTGGCTGAAGAGCTCCTTCCCAGGCACCTTGAACCAGTGTGATGGTTCATTTTAGGCATCAACTTGAGTTGAAACTAGTAGGCCTTACAAAACCTAAAAAGTTAGCACCAGGTGGCCCTAGATAGGGTCTCACCCTGCCTAGATAGGGTCCCACCCTGCCTCGATAGTGTTCCACCCTGATAGGGTCCCACCCCTGCCAATTCCGGGAAACAACCTCATGAGGTCCCACCCTGCCGATTCCAGGGGTCTCACCCTGCCTCAAAGTTCCCGGAATTATCAACTCCAGGAAAGAACCTCATAAGGTCCTGCTCTAACCAATTAAACCAAGACCCCTTGCTCAGGCTATAGCTAGACCCAATCATTTTACGCCTTAAGCTTTGTTTGAATTTCGCGCCATAAGCTGTGTTTGAACTTGTGTTAGCCTATATAAACAGCCTGTAACAAGCAGTCGGGGTCCCAGGACCAACTTAGAGCTTGGGACCCTAGCGCGCTAGTAATAAATAACTCTCTGCTGTGAACTTCGTGTCGGTGATCCTTCGCGACGACCCCTGCCCAGGAGGGAATCGAGAGTTCGGTTCCAACAGAGTGAGCCATGGGCTGCCCAGATATTTGGTTAATCATTATTTCTAGGTGTGCCTGGGAGGATGTTTCTGGATGAGATTAACATTTGGATAGATAGACTGAGTCAAGCAGGTTGCCCTCCCCAGTATGGATGGGGTTCCTCCAAGTCATTGAGGTCCGGAATAGAAGAAAGTAATTTGTTTTGTTTTACTGTCTGACTATCTCTGAGCTGGGGCATCAGTCTTATCCTGCCCTTGGGCTTGAACTCAGCCTGGAACCATTGGTTCTCCTGGTTCTCAGGTCTTCAGACTTGGACAGGACCAGATGATCTGCTCTTCAAGGTCCTTGGCTTGTCAGGCAGAGCTTGGAACTTCTCAATGTCCATAAGCATGTGAACCAATTCCTCACAATAAATCTCTTTCCAATCAGTTCTTTTTCTCTGGGGAACCCTGATAATACACTCAAGATGTTAATAAATAAATTAAAATACTCATCATCATTTATCACTGGGCAAATGAAAATGGACCCTTTTCATTTTATTTCACATTTTAAGTCAGTATACAAATCTTTTACAATTATATGAGTAAAGGGATACTACTTTTTAAAAAAATAAACTTTAGAAAAATTTTAACATGGCAAACCCAAATTTTCATTTCATGTTTTCCAGGCTTGAAGGTCTATGTATGTGAAATGGGCAAAGTTCTCTGAATATACTATCTGCTCATAAACCTTATTGTGTAAATCTGGAATGCAACTTTCTTGTAAAAACTGATTTCAGATTTCAGGTTCCAAATATTTTGGGATAATTTTTAGCTTGTCTTTATTTCAAGTTTTTCTTTTTTCATTTGCATCATCAAAGCAAAATACTTAATACTTAATTCTTTGACAGTTCATAATTTTTTCGAAAAGAGAGTAAAGCTTTCTTATTTGCTCCATAATTAAAAATAATTTTCATTCTTAGTTTTATTATCAATAATTAGAAAAATAAACCCTTTTTTATTTTTACATAATCTGTTTTCTTCTGATCGCTTTGTATACTTAGCTACATTTTGTCCACTTAGGAACCATATTAAATAGATTCTGGTGCACAAACATAGAAGTTGAAAGAATACTGTCACCTTTCCATCTGGCAAAACAAGAAGGTGTATGTTCTTGCCCCAATCAACTGTGGGATGGAGTTCTTCGTATTGAATGACTAAGTGGGTGAAAGTGTCATATTTCCTTTTTGTCTATAGAAATATGTTGCTGATGTAAACATTCTTGAGTTTGAGAAAATTCATCTGGAATATCTAAAGACCACACTCTGAGATTTCACTTATAACATCAATTTCATGATCATCATCAGAGTCTAGAGAGTTGATATATGTGTCTTTGTATTAACCTTCTGATTTGCCTAAGGATTGTAAGATATCCTCCACGTTCTTTTCTTTTCTCTCCACCATTATAGGCAGAATCTGAAAAGTTCTAAATTTTAAAATACGTTCAATAAAACTAAATACACTACAAAGAATGTGCCCCAAGTCATTTTAACATCTTCGAAAAAGGAGATTTAATATTTTGGGCAACATTAAAAGAAAAACAAAGGATAATGAAACAATAACTATTTATTTCATTATTTTTTATCCTTCCGTGTGATTGTTTTATTGAACAATCATTCTTTTATTCTTGTTCTCTTGGTGTTTGTCTTTTTAAAGCACATTTGAAAGTAACTAGTGAGTAATGATAAAATAGTTCCTAGACTGATAAAATAGTCAAATTCTTCAAAATACAAGGAAAAATAATCACAATCCTTTTATCTTAGATTTCAGAAAAGGACCCAAAGGACCCAAATGTTAATTACACAGAAAATAGAATTATATTCCATTCAAAATAACATTAAATAATGTCACATAAGAGGAAATAATTTTTTAAATAAGTACATTTTATTTCTTCTTTGGAAAACCCCTACCAAATAATAATGGTTATGAAACATTAATTCATACAAATGGCTAGAAATGCTCTAAACAAACCTCAAAACTAAAAATGTTGTCGACTGGCCACTGACAGCGTGCTGAGGGTTAGAAGTCCCACTTCCTGGCAAGTTGCTTTCACTAAGACTCATGGAGCTTTTTCCACATGAATTTTAACAGGTGAAAATGTGATAATTCCCTAAAAGAACAAGACTGCCAACAATGTCATCAGAGCATGACAAATGAGCCCTGTACCATCAAGTAAGATGCATTCATCCCAGCAGGAAGCACCGTCAGCGGCACTTTGGCAGGTGCTGAGTGAGAGATGCGGTCCTGACACTGCCCACGTCCAAGTGCTTTTCCTGAGGTCCCACCTCCACCTGGCTTTATCCGGAAGCACTTCTCACTGCCCTGCAGGCAGGGCGGCCACACCCATGCAGTGAACTGCAAATGAAGACCAGAAGCATCTAACTTCCTAGGACATATTTGTCTCTAGTTTCCATATAATTGAAATAAAACTAGATTTTGGCTCAAGTCTCATAGATTACTTAATTTGCACATTAATGGAATCAAGTGCAGGCATTTTGATTCAAATCTAAATTCTAAGACAAACATTCCTTTTTTCTATCTCTAAAGAAGTGAAGCAAGAAAAACCAAAGGCATCTTGCAGATACAAACTCGCTTCTTTGTTCCACTGAGCCCCAACGGGGAGGCGTCGTTACCATTGAAGCTGGCAGTCCAGTTGCACAGGACAGGGAGCCAGACACTGCAGCACCTGGCCACAGCCTGGCGGGTCCCCAGGCTGCACATGGGAAGGGAGAAGAGGAGATTTTTTTCCAGCAGTAGCAGAAGACATGCAGTTTTACAGGTCTGCTACCTGCACACCAGACTGCAGCTGTACACACTTGTTCTCATATGACAAGAGTTTTCACAGCTGTTTTATACACAGTTGGTTTGGGACAAAAAAAAAAAAAAAATCATGGGTATGACTTAAATGTGCCCAAGAGTTCTTCTAGACAGTTCCCCAAGCTGCTATCAAGCAGTTTGAATTTCACCTCATCTTGTGGAGGTGTCTCGCCTCTGCGACAGCTTCTCCAAGAGAGTTAATTTGCCAGAATCACTTTTATGAAGCAAAGAGGGAAGAGAACATAAAAGAACTAACCTGATGCTTTTACGAATGAGTTTAAATGAGCTTGTTTCAAAGAGTCATGTTTCTCCACATACTACCAGGCGTTAAGGCCATCTTGCCAAGCAGGCTGTCTTTGGAAATTAGTGTTCTTGGAACAGATGACTTTAGAACCAGGGAGTCGGATTTGCTGGCAGTGACACGCTGTGGAGCAGTGAGTATCATTACTCCTCAGGGCAAGATGCAAAGAAAAGTGAGACCCGATCCATGGGTGTCCATGGCGGGGTTTCAAACACATTTGTACGAACCGTCCTTGAAGCAGCCCCTCCTGTGCATCATAGACTACCCCAAACATCCCGGGATAATATATACACTAGAATAAATATTGGCTTTATGTACAATACAATTGTGTTAACATTTTGGGTAATTAAAAGATAAAACATGTAGGGCTTATTGAAGCCCTACTTACAAGGAGAACTTTTTTTTTCTTTGAAGTATTGAATGTAAAATCCAGTCCTTTCAAAATACAGGAGCATTGCAGCAGCTGCTTGGAATGCCATCGTGAAAGAGAAGGTTACCATGGTGGTGAAGACGTCTGTGTCAGGTCCACGGACTGCTTGTGGCAGGTGCACGTCCACAGACCTCACCGTCAATAACAGCCACCCACAAAAACCATCAGTTTGGTGTAATGAGTTGATGAGATAATTTCAAAATGAGAAGTAATGATACAATTTAGCTTTTGTGTAACTTATCTCTCCTCATAAGCATAGAAAAAATGCACATTACATTTTCATATTTCATATTCATTTTCAATTAAAAAACTGTAGTTTACATACACTTACCATTAATGTTTTTGATATTATAAACATTAAATAACAGTGGGAATATTGAGCTTCTATTAAAACAAAGAGAACAGCCATGCACTTTCAGTTTTGCTGCTTACAGTTTTTTTATGAACTAGACATTGATAATAAACAGATAAAACAGACCTGTATAAATAACTAATTTATTATATTGTATAATAAAAATAATAAATAGGTATTATGCAGCTGGGCTAATCTTTCCATTTCTGAACTTTTTAATTTCATATTTCAACAAAATAATATATGAGAATTTGAGATTTAAAATGACCCATTTTATAAAATAAATTGTATTAATTTTACATCTGTCTGTCTCTCTCTTCCTCACTGTCTATATGTATATCTGTAACTATATTTTTAGTTGTATCTGATCTATACTTAAACCCATATATTTGTTACCATCCCTTTCAATTAGTCTGTTAAAATGTTTCTGTAGCTACTCAGAATTATTCTGTTAGCAGAAGCACCTGTCATTTTGCTCCTGGCAGTCACGAAGATCAAAATATATTTTGCGTGTGCCTTTTCCAAGGTTTCCAAAGAGTTGGATGAGGTTCCTAATGGAAATCGGTGTTTGCTCAGCTAAAACAAATACCTCTGGGCCTTCTCAGTGCCTGGTCTGGGCATGGTGTGGACATCCACAGATAAAATGAAACGTGGGACTGTTGGCTGAGTGCCTCGAGCATGATGCTATGCAAATAAGTCATCAGTTTTCTAACAGGTCTGAAATAAGCCGTGTCCTACGAGCTGCCACCTACCTCATGAGGACGTATCCTGGGAGGCTTTTCCTCTCTCGAGCCTGGCAGGGTTGCCAGACAACGTGCTGCTGCTCTGCAGTGGCTGCCGGTCTTCAGGCATCATTGTTGAACTTTCGGTCATCACCTATGTGCTCAAAAAGCTCCTTCATCAAATCCACAAACACTGCCCTGAGAGCATGGCCTCATCTTATCTACACAGGCGTTCCTGGGTGGGTCACACTAGTCTCCCTCCAAGTACAGCTTTTAAAAAAAAACTGGTTTTCAAGTGGATTCATCTCGAGACAGGCAGAAGAAGGAAAGAAGTACCGTTTGCAGTCCATATTCACATGCGGGACATGGTCAGCGATGACCCATAAGGGCTTCCTTTTGTTGAAACAACAAAGAGGACTTTAAAAAATTTTTAACATGTTATATCTTAATAAAAATAATAAAATTCCTTTCATGTGAAGTTCAATCTTACAATGGGATGACTGTATCTTCTCAGATATTACTAAGGTTGCCCCGGAAAGAAGAAATTTGGCCTGGAGACCACAGCACCTGCCTGAGTTTCCAGCCTGTGGATTTCAGACTTGTCAGTCCCACAATCAACCACGTGAGACACTTCCTTCAAATAAATTTCTTTTAAAAAATACGTACATATGTTTACCTCTGTGTGTGTGTTCATATATAACCTATGGGTTCTATCTCTCTGCAGAGATCCCACCCAAGTCAGACAGAAGAGACAAGGCAAAGAGCAGATGTTCCTCACTGTTCTTGGAGGGAACCTCACCTGTTACATTGCAAAGTATACTCAGAGCCTTGGACTTGGCTGCAGCCAATCAGGACTGCAGAGGACAGGTGGAGAGGAGAGTGTCTGGAGGTGGAGGGCAGGTATCTGGAAATGAGAGGTGGAAGGCAGAGGATGTCTGCAGAGGAGAGGTGGAGAGGAGGGTGTCTGGAGGTAGAGGGCAGGTGTCTTCAGAGGAGAGGTGGAGAGCAGAGATTGGCCACCCTCCGTGTCCCCAGGGACCTTGGCTATTTCAGGGGTGTCCAGTCTTTTGGCTTGCCTGGGCCATATTGGAAGAAGAAAACTGCCTTGGGTGATGCATAAAATACACTAACGATAGCTGATGAGCTAAAAGAAAATGACAAAAAAAATCTTACAGTAAGAAAATTTACGAATTGCTGTTGGCCTGCATTCAAAGCTGTCCTGGACTGCATGTGGCCCACGGGCCGTGGGTTGGGCAAGCTTGTTTTATATCAAAGGCTTGAGAAGACATGAGCTGAAGAGCAGGTGGTGAACCCAGCACCCTTTCCATGCTCACAGTCCTGCAGCGCCCCTCAGCTGCTCCCAGAAGTGGCTGGACATCCCCCTCTCTTCCATGGGGAATGCCTGAGCAATGCCTGCAGATAGAATGGACTGAGGATTGACCCAACGACTAGAGGCTGTTTCCAGAAATCCTTGACCATGTGTACTTTCCTGGGCACATGGAACGGAGCTCTTCTGACTCAGGACTCCAGGAAGAGGGAGTCTCGTCTGAGCACCCAGGTGTGGCCTTCATATCTACTTGGTCTATCCAAGCCGTACACCCCTGCCTCTGCAAGCCTAACCTGGTTTTATTTCAGAGAATTCAGAGAAACCACGAAAAGATAGAAATGAGTCATTGATTAGGACCAAAAAAATCAGATGACTGTACATCTGTGGCTGATGTAAAAAAAATTGCCACAAACTGGGTGACTTAAAAACAGCACTGATTCTCTCACAGTTCTGGAGCCTAGAATTACGAATCAAGGCGTCAGTGGGGCTGGCGCTTTGACAGCACGAGGGAGGCCTCCTTGCGCTGCTGCTGTGCCTCGGGATTCCCTGGCTTGTGGACACAGCTCTTGTCACATGCTGTCCCCCTGTGTGTCTCTATGTCTTTGTGTCTCTCCTCTGTCTTCTTATAAGGACACCTGCCATGGGATTAGGGCTCATACTAGCTCTATATAACCTCATCTTAACTAATTGCATTGGCACAGACTCTATTTCCAAATAAGTAACATTCTGAGGTACAGGGTGGACATGAATTTGGAGGGGCATGGTTTACCCCTGTTCTGTGAGTCCCACGTAGTTTCAAATGTGAGTCCTGGGAGCTCCTGCTCCATCAGGATCAGGGTGGAACGAGGAGGCCCCGTCTTCTTATTTGCCCAGGACGGAAGGTGTCCCAGAGCATGGACTTTTAGTGCTAGTGCTGCAACAATCCCAGGCAAACCAGGACAGTTGGCCACCCCAGCAGGCCCTTCTTAAGCACATATAGACACAGGTAGTCTCTGTCCAGCCCTGCCCCACTCTCCTCCTCTGGGGGAATCGGTTCTCTCTCTGCCCCGCTGTGTCGCGGCGCGGACCTCTCAGCTTCCTCCACCCTCTGCCCTGCTCTGCCCATCGCTGGAGTCTCCGCCAAGGTTTGCTGGTTGGCTGTCGGCATCTGATTTCCTTCCTGTAGAATTCTCAGCTGCTACTGGAGTATTCTTTGTCATCCTATCATCTTACCAAAGCCTTCATTTTCTTCACGTTTCCTTATTTCCTACAGGAAGGCTTAGAGTCCCGCCATGCTCAGCCCTTTGAATGCAAGGACTTGTTTGCTTATCTGTGGTGGTTGATATCACAAAAATCATGCACAGACTTTCTGTTTTTAGCTCATCAGCTGTCGTTGGTGTTAGTGTATTTTATGTGTGGCCCAAGACAATTTTTCTTCTTCCAGTGTGGCACAGGGAACACCCGTGGCTTAGACCATAGAGTTCATGAACAGATTGAGCTAAAAGAAAGGATAATCTCTCAAATTCTTTTGTTTTCACATTTTCATCTGTTCTTCTTTCATCTTCTTTAGAGAAGGCTAAGGACGTATTTCCTCTGTTTTTCAAAGGGAGAGCTTCATCTCTGTATCTAATATTTAGTAATTCCAGTTTAGAGAATGATCAAGACCTGGTCTCTCAGCTCGCGGTGCTAGACCAGAGTGCAGAAACCCTGATGAATGCTTGTTTCACAAAAGGCCATTAAAAGGGGTCTTAATATCCAGTAGGTCCAGGCTTCTTATGAGAAGGAGTTCCCTCTTGCCGCAGTTACAGTTCTCTAGGGAGTCACCCTTCTGTTCTCTTGTCCCACCCGCCTGATGTAGCGGACTCTTCAGCAATGTACAGTAGGGAATGGAGACCTCACCGGAATTCTGACCCTAGGACATGGGCTTTGGACTAAATAGAACCACAGGCTCAGGCTACTGACATTACAAATGCTGAGCTCTTAATGGAATCTTTGTAGGTTACGCGGCTTGCTGAGTTGAAGCCATCCTAAGTTCTTTGACCTTATGGGCTCCTCCCCAGGGTTACAGAAACCCTCTCATGGGCCCAGTGGGTGGTCTACATTGACATCCCCACAGTGGTCCCGGGCACACTCCACCCATATTGAAAGACTGCATTAGTATTGTGCAGAGTTGGTCGGTGCAAGGTGAGAACCAACTTACGACGGCTGTAGTTTGTTCAGATAACAAGTCTTTTCAGCTCTAGGGAAATTAAGAACATACTAATTTACATCATGTGAAATCAAGGAGCAAGAACACCTGTGGAGAGTAGCTTTGCTGGGTTCCAGCAGGATGCTTCAGTCAATAAATCACCACGGGGGCAAAAAGACCCGACACCAGTGAATCCTAACCCCATCCTACGCCCAGAGGAGGTGAAGCCACAGGGCTGCCCGTGGCTTCTCACAGGTTAAAGCTACACGCAATGCCTGGTAGCAACCAGGCAACCTCTGGAGGTAGAAACCTCTGGAGAGCAATGGGCAGAGCTCCTCAGGGCAGTGAGGGAAGGCAGTGGCCCACAGTCCTGCGTGGTCTGCCCGCTGCCGTAAGAGGGGACTCTCTTTCAAACAAAAGGCAGAACTTTCCAAACGACAGTTCCTCCAAACTGCCTTGTAAGCCGCTGGCCAAGGATACTGATAGTGCCTGGAAGTCCAGGCCATCTTTCCCTTAGATCAAGTTTACTGTTTGGGGCTACACCTTTCCCCAGTAGTGTCACTCTGTGGCAACTCGGATATTTCAATATTGACAATTTTTGGTTTGTATTTTTGTCATTTCTACCAATTGCTAAGGTTTTCAAGAGGATTTAGAGACTGCAGATGTCTTTCTTACCTATCACTGTCTCTGGTTCTCTGGACAGTCTATCTCTAGTAGCCACTTCAAGAGTGAGGCAGATAGTTCATGACTCAGAGACGTGATGCAGACAGCAACACCGACACCAGGGCCACCTCTCCCATGGCAGAGCTGTGAGGGACCCAGGCGGCTCCATGAGCTGCTCACCGTCAATCCCAGGGTGGAAATGGATGGACGCAGGCTGCAGCCCACCTTCCCTGTGGCGTGGCAGGAAACGAATCACAGCTAGGAGAGCCCGGGCACTGACCAGGCCGGGGGCCAGCCTTCCACACTCTGGGAAGTGCTGAGGCAGGCCAGCCTCAGCTCTGCACAGTCCCACAGCCCCAGCGCTTGACACAGAGTCTGTGTGGAGTGCCAGGACGTTCCCACTGCCGGGACCTCGCAGGGACGCATGCTGCTCTTGCTGGCGGAAACGCAGCAGCATTCTGCCTCGAACCTGCCGTGGCAGTGCTAGCCCAGGCATGGACAGTGGTAAGGGTGTGGGGGCCGCAAAGGAGACCTTGGCCAAATCAGCTCAAGAAACCTGCATTCAGCCTGGTTTGACTGACAGTCTGGCTGCAGGATTCCTCAGTGCCTTTGCTCTGGTGACCAGCATCCGACCCTCCAAGGGGGTGTGGCTGCACAATGCTCTCCAGGTGCCTCAGCTGTGACTCCCCTGGTACAAAGCACAGCCCCGGACCAGGGTGCAGGAAACCAGCTTTGGAGGACATGGGTCCCCCGGGTCTTGCACACTTTGGAAAGCAATGCGTGGCCATGACATGGTTCTTGAGAGAGAGGAGGTCCAGTGAATGGAAAAAAAGACAGAAGAAAGCAGAGAGACACGGCTCCAGGGTCTCCTGCAGACAGCCGGCCCCTCACAGGCCTTTTGTTGACCACATTTTAAAAAGGACCCAGGGCATCGTCTGTCCTTTAGGCAGCCCCTTTGCTGTTGGTGCTTTTTATCTTCCGTTCTTAAGTGTGAGTGTATGTGTGTGTCTGCAGACAGTAAAAGCTGACGCTTACTGCAACACGAGACTGACCCTCGAACCTCAAAGGGATCGCCAAGAGAAGGCAGAAATGGCAAGGGAAAGCCACAGGTCCCAGTTCTCCCTCCCAGGCACCCACACCTCCCTTGAGCACAAAGGCTGCTGGGTGTTGTCCCTTTGATTGCTGTCTCCGAAGGGAAGCCTGCTTGGCCTGGACAAATTGTTTGTGACAGACTCTTTCCCCTCAACTCAACCCGTATGAGCCTGACATTGTCAAAAGAGGTGACCAAATCTATATTTTGTACCTGCTTTCCTGTGTATAACTGTGTTTTCTAAATTTAGAGCAGCCTTCAAATTAAGATGAAGACCGCCTTGACATTTTTATCTTAATTGTCTCATTTCTACTAAGTTGTTTAAAATATTACAATAAAACACTGAATGCAACCGTGGAGGGATTGGGTTAAATTGACAGTAATATAAATGAGTTTGTCCTTTTGGGCAAAGTCTAATTATTGAAGATTAAATACTCTGCTACTTTCTAAAAAATCCTAAGCTGGAATTCAGAAGGAAGATTCTGAATATTTGTGACAATAGCTGACAGCAAAGTGGGTCCTCCCCTGTTTTCCTCAAGGTGTGTTCTCATTAGAGCACAGATTCATGCTCAACTGGGGGAAAGCAGCCTGGAATGGAGATAGATAGAACTCAGCTGATGGTAATGAAAACAGAATATTCTATGGAGTTAAAAATCAATAGATTTTAGCCAGCCTTATGCTAATGAACTACTCTGATTTCTTTGCCAATCTCCTGGGGGTTGGAGAAAATTATGGCAGCAAAAGCTCAACCTGAAGACAGGTCAGCACTTCCCCAGTGGGCTCTTCCTAACGCCCCTTTGCAGCCACAGGCAGTGGTGGGTGAAGTCGAAATGCTCCGATATGCCGTATTGATTTAAAGACATATTTGTTCTCCTCTGGTCAGAAAGAATACTGAACCCGAATTGCAGGATTCTCATAATTGGATTCAGCATGTTTTGTATTAACTAATTAGGAGTTTTCCTTGTTGGTACTTGCTTCTTTTTGTCTGCTCAGCTATTTTAATCCTCTTTCTTCTGTGAAGCTTGAATGCAAGGTTCATTATTTTCTTTTTAAATATTTGACGATGCAGTTTGAGCCCAATGGGGGTGACTGGGGATACATTAAGGGAAACGCGAATCTAATTCCTCTGTCCGCTCTCTCTGTTCTTCCTGTAAGCTTGTCCTGTGATGCTCCCCGCCCTCATCTGCCTCCAGCACACACAGGCAGGTGCACATGCAGCTCCTGCTGAACTCAGGGCACACATTGGTGTGTTTCATAACTCAGTCAGATCTTAAACAGGTAATCTTGTATTCCATTAATATTATACCCTGGTTTGCAGAAGAGACAGGCATTAGTGCAACCTGCTTGCTGCACCAGTCTCAAATTAAACACAGGAGTGAATGGCTTTCTTTGACCTAGCATTCCAGAGGCATTTGATCTGAGTGGAGCACATGTTTTGGAACTAAGAAATCTTGAGTCCAATTCTGCCCCACATTGGTGCTCTCTGAGTTAGCAAGCCCAGAGAGCTTTTGAAGTCAACAGATGCCCTGAGCCAGGTTAGTTCTGCAGAGACAGCAGGAGGGGAGAAGAGGCCTTGATGAGGGTCGTGGAGGAGAGAGGAAGAACCGCAAACGAGTCGGACAATTCCGGGTCACAGTGTGGAGGTGAGGCACCCTGGAGACACGCCTGCTCCGTGGTGATGATGGCTGGGATGGAGAATACAGAAACTGAAGCCTCCTGTGCAGTGTGGTTGGGGTACCTCTAGTCGAGGAGGACCTTGTGAATCAAGATATTGAGTATTGACGACAATGAAAGCCTTACAACACTAAAATCATCTCAGCATTGCTCTGTGTAGACCACATTCCTGGGGACTTTCATTTAATTGCGGGACCATGTATTCCTTCTAATTAAAGTCTGATGTAGCTGTTCAATACAATAAACATTTACATGCCCCCAAATCAGCAAGTGCTGAGATGTGGCTTTTGGTGGCCCATGTGCCATTTTCCTCCCAGGACCAGGAAACTCCTTCTCTATAGGCAGATTGTGAGTACAGTGAAAGGATGGCTGTGCTTTTCTTAAAAAGCTCCAAACAACGAACCTTTCAAAATCAAACTGTAATCCTTACACCTCTACAGACAACACAGAAAATGTGGGTTCTGTGGCCTGCTTCTGTGGTTCCTGGAGATAGGAAACAGGCTAGGGTGAGGGTTAGGGTGAGGGTTAGAGTCAGGATTGGGGCTAGGGTTAGGGGTAGGGGTAGGGGTAGGGTTAGGGATAGGGTTAAGAACAGAGTTGAGGTCAGGGGTAGGGCCATGGGGTAGTAATATTAAGAGTACTGTTATGTTCCTGTTAGGTTTAGGGCTAAGATAATATAGTAAACACTGTATATAAAAAACCTCATTCCCTTCCAGAATTCAATGTTTTAGCCTAGTGAACAAAGCACAGGACAAGTAGGTAAGGATAAAAGAAAGAAATGGGAGGACAGAGGCGCTTCTCCAGCAAATTCAGCACTTTCGTCTGTGTTGAAGGGACCATCCCACCTGCCATTGTCTCTGGGCTGGTGCTGAGCTTTGCCTGTGCATGGAATCACCCAGAGCTGTTTGGCGGGACTGTGGATTTCATGTCTTTTACCTTTTCTTTGGAGAAGTAAATTGCACGAGGCCAAACCAATATCTTTGTATGGACTTTAATAAGGGGCTGGAAATACTATAGACTCAACACAAAAACTAAACATGTAAGAACATGGCCAGGGTCCTCAGGACAGTTTACATCTTCCAAGACCAAAAGCATTTGTCTCAAAGCCCCATCTCCTGCCACCAGGTGGCCGGCCGTTTCTGCATCACCCACTTCCTCCACACGGTCACTGAGGGCCTCGGCCTCCTAAGGTGGCCAGTAGCCCCCACAGGAATCCAATGGAAACGGCTTGTCTGGCTTCCCTACGTCCCTCTTTCCAGGTCCCTCCTGCATCCTGTGGCTTGATTTCTTCCCCCTCCTATGAATGTGGAGGAAGCCGACCTTAAGAGACGAATGAACCATCTCAGCCTTGTCTTGAGAAGCCCCCAGTCTAGCAAAGGACATAGTCATGGAAATTCATCCGTGCAGTGCAGCAAATTCCAGGTAACAACCACACACAGGGCACGAGTGGGGAAGGAATTCACACAGGGCTCTGTGGTAGGCTATGGAGAAGGAGAATAGTGTGAACCCAAGAGGCGGAGCTTGTAGTAAGCCAAGATCGCGCCACTGCACTCCAGCCTGCGCCACAGAGTGAGACTCCATCTCAAAAAAGAAAAAAAGTACCTGAGACTGGGTAATTTATAAAGAAAAATGTTTAACGGACTCGCAGTTCCACATGGCTGGGGAGGCCTCATAATCGTGGCAGAATGGGAAGCAAACATGTCCTTCCTCACGTGGTGGCAGCAAGGAGGAGTTCAAGGGAACTGCTTTCATAAGACACCAGTTCTTGTGACACTGATTCACTATCACAAGAGTAGCATGAGAAAACCTTGCCCCGATTGCTCAATTATCTCCACCAGGTCCCTCCCACGACACGTGGGGATTAAGGGAGCCACAATTCAAGATGAGATTTCACTGGGGACACAGCCAAACCATATCAGTGGCATTTTGATTTATGAAGATGTACCAGTCAGGTTATGCCATATTCGGCTGGGTAACAAACATCCTCACAACTTCCAAACCAGGCAGGAGCACAGGGAGTGTGGCAACATGCAAGGTTCTTCTAGAGGGCTGTTGGAACTCTCATTTTAAATCACCCTCCTGAATTCTATGCATTTTTCCTCCTTTGATATTTATCCCTCCTGCTGTACATCCTGTGGTGCCTAATGAAGTAGTCCCCAGCGAATTCGCAGAATCCTCAGAAAGCGGAGATGACGAGGAGCACAGGAACAAGGGGATGGCAGGGGCTGGGGAATTCCTGAGACCTTCCTAATCCTCATAAGTGAGACCCAGATTCAATTCAAGGTTTGGACAAATGTAGCTGTCTATTTTTTAAACCACAACTGAAGAAACAATTTCACTGTGCTCTACACCTAACACACGTTTTAACGATGAGGTCTCCTGAAACTGAGTGTTCCTCTCTGGGGACTCCTGCGAAATACATGACGGTGAGCTCATGACGTAGATGAAGCTGGCAAGACAGCCTTGGCGCTGGTCTTGGAGGACTGTGTTCTGATGCCAGGAAGCGAGTCCGTTGTGCGTATCTGGAAGGCAGGACGATTTTAGAGCAAATCCGATGAGTCCTTGCTTTTGTGAGAAAATGAGTTAATGTCAATGTACACTGAAATAACCTCAGAGAGTAAATCAAAGGCATGAATACCAAAATTAGACTCTCCTCTCAGAGGTCCAAGAAAGCACATTAGTTTTAAGGTAAGTCAGAGTTCCATTTCTGTCCTTGGGATGTGTTGGCAAGGGGATGGGTGTTTCTAGACAGAACACTGCCTTGTCTGTCTCACTACCTACAATCCAGGGGCTCTCTTTCATACCCACCTGGTTCCTGCTCATTTATTTCTGGCCCTTTTATGCTGCGAGATTCCACTCATCACCCCCGAGTGTCAGCAGCTTTATCCAAATGTGTTATTTCACAAGGTTTTTAATTTTAATGGGGAAGAGAAAATGCACACGGGAGAGTCAGTTGCTGCTGTGAAGGGCCACGCTTGGGGAGGAGACGGCGCTAATTACCCTGATCGGAAGACGACATTGCCAGGGTAAGGACTAAACAGGTGAGTCCGTGAAAGGAGAGCCAAGATATTTATGCAAATTAGAAAAAGGTAAGAGATGCTTATCGTTTATAAGCCACCAAATAAATCATGTAAATAGGCTCCTTGGTACATGGAAAAAAGAACAGCCCAAATCACAGCAAACACTGAATAAGTTTAACCAGGTTCCTTAGGCAGGCAGGAAAAGCATACATTTGCTCATGGACAGAACTTTAGCAACGGACTTAGGATGGTGGCTGCTTCTCACCCACAGCTTTTTGCATGATGTTTCTGCAGAGGGCTTGGTGGCCAGAGAAATCGTTGTTGCTCTTTCTTTCTTTCTTTCCCTTTCTTTCTTTCTTTCTTTCTTTCTTTCTTTCTTTCTTTCTTTCTTTCTTTCTTTCTTTCT
>NW_012115110.1:490299-506565 GCF_000951035.1 Colobus angolensis palliatus
TTCTTCTTTCTTTTCTTTTCTTCTTTCTTTCCTTCCTTCCTTCTTCTCTTTTCCCTCCCTCCCTCCCTCCCTCCTTCCTTTCTCTCTCTCTTTCTCTCTTTCTTTCTTTCTTCAGGCTCTCGCTCTGTCACCCAGGCTGGAGTGCAGTGGTGCAATCTTGGCTCACTGCTACCTCCGCCTCCTGGGTTCAGGTGATTTTCCTGCCTCAACCTCCGGAGTAGCTAGGACTACAGGTGCATGCCACCATACTTCACTAATTTTTTTTTGTATTTTTAGTAGAGACTGGGTTTTGCCATGTTGGCCAGGCTGGTCTCAAACTCCTGACTTCAATTGATCTGACCACCTAGGCCTCCCAAAGTGCTTGGATTACAAGCATGAACCACTGTACCTGGCCTCTCACACATTTCATCAAAAGCAAATATCTAATAACACCCAATACATTAATTTATACTAATGAATTTAAAGAAAGCCACAAATAAGTCTACTAACTGGTGTATTTCTAAGCTGAAATTTGCATTATACTTATGGACACAGCAAAAATCATTAAGCCTCAATAATTTATTCTAACAAATCAAGACAATCTGCATTGTCGTGAAGTCTGAAGTGGAGAAAATTCAGTGAAGATTATTTTTTAATTGATAAAAGAGATGTCTTGGGGAATTTGCTTTAATAAAAATGAAGAATGGTTAAGAATGAACTAATGAAGTAAGTTAGAATGTCTGAATGAACATACTTTATTTTGCTAGGTGCTACACAGAAACTTTTCATCTTATATGCTTCATTGATTTGTTGAGTAAATTGTATTATTGTTATTGGATAGCACTCAAAGCCCACCCCAGACCAGGCATCCTGCACAGCTCCCTGGAGGGCTCACGGTGAGAGAACGGGCTCAGAACAGCCATCTGCCAGGTGGGTCAAGTCTGGCCCCAGGCCACAGCAATTTGCTGGGGAGTTCCACTGTGGCTAACAGGTTGGTTTCTAACTCAAGTTTTCATTTAATCTCATAACTGAAAGGGGTGCCTATTCAATTCAGGGTAAATTTGGTCAATCTAGGGTTTCCCTCCCATCCTCCTGTTCTCCCACCATAGAATTAGAGTTCCAAGGGCCTTCGAATATTGAGGTGTTAGGGAGAGAGGCCCCCGGGGCGGTCACCGCTCCTGCATCCTCATGCCTGGAGTGCCCATTCCTGCAGGAAGCCCAGTGACTCCAAGCCATGTCTATAGCACCCTGGACCCGGTCCCATCCAGACCTGGGGCTCTTCAGATTGGCTGGTTCTTTCTGCCGATGCCTATGTCCCTCTTGGAAAATACAGGAACACTGGGCGCTCCCCTGACCCACACAGGGGGCAGGAAAAGCGGGAGCAGGGCATGCTCCCATGGCCCCCTCGCCCACCCTGTCTCCTGTGGCACAGACAGAGATCTGATCCTCTCACGCTCACCATTGCCTGGAGGCTCACCTTTCCTGACCTCTCAGATCCTCCATCTCTTACCCTCCACATACTTCACCTGCACAAATGCTCAGGCTCCCGCCAGCGCCCCCACCAGCTCAGCTTCTCCCTTCCAGTCCAGGGAGAAGCAAACGGGCTCCTCCTCCTTTTCCCCATGTCTGTGGGTGAGGGCAGAAAGGTACCCAGCCTCACTCCCAGGTGAGAAGAACTTGCAATGCTCAAACCATTTACAAAGCCTTATCTTTCACAATGATTGCTCCTGCCATACATTTCAAAAGCCTACTTCAGAACTCAAAGCCTGGTGCCTCCATGCTTTTCCTGAAGCTGTGGCTCAACAGGCCTCCACCTCCAAGACCATCTGCAATGGGGAGGAGGCCAAGAGACAAATACACCAGGGGGTGAGGACCACCTGTGTTCACACTTACCACGAGCTTAACTTCGGGACTCTAGTTTCTT
Organism: Colobus angolensis palliatus; assembly: GCF_000951035.1. NCBI lineage: Eukaryota > Metazoa > Chordata > Mammalia > Primates > Cercopithecidae > Colobus > Colobus angolensis. The sequence continues at coordinate 492,203 of NW_012115110.1, forward strand.
CCCCAAAACTCTGCCTTTAAGTGAAGAGCAAATATGTGAAAAAACGTTTCCATTCATTGAGTGGGATAAATTAGAGTATGTTTCGTTCCAACTCAGGGGCCTCAGACAACTTTCCCAAAGAGAATACAATTCCACAAAAAAGCAAACTTACATACACGATCAACGATAATCCCAAAGTCAGTGCATAGAATTTTCACATGAGATATCATGTAATAAAGGGAAATTATATTGTTGTTCTTTTTTTCTCTCTGTCCAATATTCTTCGCCAATTTTTTAGCCGATTGGGCTCACGGTTATCTTGCACTTAGTCCACAATGAAAGTGTTAGTGGTGGGCGTCAAACGAGTCACACAGCACCAGAACGTGTTACCAGTAGCCAGTGTCCCACTTACAGGTGCCGGCGGAGGGTCCCTGTGGGTCTGCAGCAGCCTCAATTCTTGCCTCCTCAGATGAAGGAATTCAACTGAGGGGTAGAAGGCAGAAGGAGAGACCAAGGCAAGTTTCAGAGCAAGGGTGGACGTTTATTAAAAAGCTCTAGAGCAGAAGGCCGGGCGCGGTGGCTCACACCTGTAATCCTGGCACTTTAGGAGGCCAAGGCAGGTGGATCACGAGATCAGGAGATGGAGACCATCCTGGCTAACACGGTGAAATCCCGTCTCTACTAAAAACACAAAAATTAGCCAGGCGTGGTGGCGGCGCCTGTAGTCCCAGCTACTCGGGAGGCTGAGGCAGGAGAATGGCGTGAACCCGGGAGGTGGAGCTTGCAGTGACCTGAGATCCTGTCACTGTACTCCAGCCTGACAGAGCGAGACTCCGTCTCAAAAAATAAATAAATAAATAAATAAAGCTCTAGAGCAGAAACGAAAGGAAGTAAAGTCCACTTGGAAGCTCAGAGCGCAGTTTGACCTTTTGACCTGGGGTTTTAGATGCTGGCGTGCTGCTGGGGTCTTCCGTCCCCTCTCCCCTGATTCTTCCCTGGGGGTGGACCGTCTGCAAGCGCAGTGGCTGCCGGCATTTGGGACGGGAGCATGCGCAGTGTGTTTCCTGGAGTCCTACGAACGCTCGCTTCAGGCGTTCTTCCCGCAGCAGCCGAAGGTCCCTGGGAGGTTGTACACAAGTTCAGCTCCGTCATTTTGCCTTCTAGTGCGCATGCTTAAGCCCACTCATCCCACTCCTGGGATCTTATTGGGAAGTCACTGATCACCAGTTTCAGGTTTTTTCCATCTATAGGGAGGCTGCCTTTCCCTGGCGCTGGCTGCCACCAGTTATTATTTTATAGAAACAGTTAACAACCATTTGACCGTCACCTGATGGCCGTCTGACATTCCTGGTTAGGGGAGCCTCTCCTGCATTGCTCATGTCTGTCTAATTATCTACTGTAACAAAAAGAAAGATTATAGCACAGAAAGTCAATTAGGGCAAAATAAAAGCACAACGCAAGAGATGTTTTGTTGTTGTTGTTGGCGGTGGTGGTGTCCTCGATTGAATAATTCCATCTACAGGAGTCCATACCCAGACCTCCCATTGTGTAAAGTGGTTCCCAGGTCTCCTTGTGCTGGGGAACGGCGTGTAGACATCCTGGGCCCTGTAAGCCAAGTCGCATCACAGGGTCCCACTCTCCCTGCCCTGAAACCTGCCCTTTCCATTATACGTAAGTGGGGCAAAGACCAAGTCAAATCATTTCACTTTTACCAGTAAAAAGAAATGACCACAAGTTGTATTAATAAATAAATGAGGATGCCTCAAATAATTGATCGAAGTCAGAAACTGAGCAATCAAACATTTCTATCGCCCTATTATGGGAACCAGTATTTTATGAAATCAACGTCCAGGACACATCCCCATGGTCCTTTTGAAGGACCAGGAACAGAGACAAGGGTCAGCTTGGAGTGGCTGTGTCCACGATGGCCTTGCTGCATGCTCTCAGGGTGGTTGCTTGATGATGAGCACAGGTCTCCTTCCACGCCCCTGCAGCGAGAAGGCCCTGGGCTTCTGTAATTGCACAAGGGTGCACGAGGCTGAGCCTCGCAGTCCCTGACAAGCGTATTGAATGTTTGCATCTTAGCTATGGCAATAGCCGTTAACACGGGAAAAGAAAAATCAGTTTGGCTCTTCTAGTTAGGAAAATTGTAGAACCCAGAACTGAACTTGGCTCATTTATGCCTGAATTTTCATGAAGACTCCTCCGAGCTCTGTTGTTTCTCTCTAGTGATGTCCTGAGGCAGTTTAGCCCAGTTTGAATAGCTCTGGGTGTTTGATTCTGGCTCAGGGTAAAGGAAGGCTTCTCTCTTGCCATTTCCTCCCCTCGGCACTGTCCCTCCCCAGAGACCAGGGGCGCTGGTCTGAGCAGCAGAAGGCAGTCAGCTCCAGCCTTCTCACATTCTCCTGCAGCTAGAAACCCAGGCGCACCTGCCTCTTGTAACAGACGGGTAGGGCCTTCCTTACCAGAACCCAGGTCCATGACCTCTGAATGGTTCTGGAATTCCAGACTGTTTTCTAGAGCATTGTTCCTGGAATGATCCCACAGCCCAGGGGGCTTGGACTCAGGGAGGAGGCAGAGCAGGCCATCCGCCTGCTGCCCAGGTGCAGAAGTCATTCTCTAACATAAAGGGGAGGAGCATCTTGGCTGTGAGCAAGACTTGCCTTAGGAAATCTTTGTTCTAAAGCCTTCATGGCTGTACTGTCCCCTCTTTACCTAGGAAGGGGCTAAAACATAGCAGATGGAGAGAGATTTACCAGGAGAGGGTTGGAGACCCACAGGCTGCTGGTCACCCTCTCAGAATGAGGGCAGGCTATCTCAGCCCCCTGACTGTGCTGCACCTACATGGGCAGCAATTCAGGGAATAAATGCACTTGTGGCTAAAGTACCTAATCTTGGAACAAAGGTGTGCCAGCATCATGAAGAACCTGGGCATTTCCAAGAAATTGGATTAACTCATCATAACACAGATCTTGGCGTCTATGGTGTGACTGTTTCAAAAACTTGAAATTGACCCTCAGGGGCACACGTGACCTCGTTCAGCAGGAGAGGTGAGAGGGAACCTCCTGTTCTTCTCATTTGCATGGCAGTTCCAGGATGGAGTGCCATGGTGAGCCCACACATGGACAGGATTAAAATGGACTGAATCCTGGGAGCAAAACACATATCCTGTAACTTGTTTTGCATATTTGGTGGTACTATTGCAAAGAAACACTACCTTAAACAATAAATGCGTTTTTAAAAAGCTAGTTTCACATTATTATGGAAATGTAATTGGTAATAGCTGTCCTCTGTTTTAGGAGAAACGCGTTGATAAGGGTAGGATGCAGCAAGTTCTTATGTGATCACAGGGTTTGATTGTCCTAATTCCAAGGACAGTGCGAGGCATTGTTTTGTGGGGATGCTGAATTTATGTATCTGAATAAAGGTAGAGGAAGAGGACCCCACGGCTGGGTGCAGAGAGGAAAATGATTGACAGACTTGGCTTAGTTCATTTTAATCTTTGTTTAACTCAGAGAAGTTCTAGGTAATTAACGGAACGGGTTGAGAGAGAGAGAGGGCGTGTGTGCATGTGCACAAAAGCACACGTTTCCCCTGGGGCCTCAGCGTTTTCTTCTTCTTGAGCAAATACAGTACAGAATTCCATCTTCTCCATGGAATCTCTTTGGACCAGGCACATCCACAATTAGGGCTTGGAGGCTCTGACGGCTTTGCTCTCACGTGTAGGGTATGCTTCCTTAGGTGTTTCCTGTATGGATTTATTTTTGATGGATGGTTTTCTTTAAAACCAGATTTGAAACCCCTGAAGTACAGACGTCTTTGACCTTTGTGTTCTTCAGCGAGAGACCACAGAACGTGCCAGTTAGTTGGGTCCACGGTGCTGGGCCAGGGCTGGGCAGATCCTCCATAGGCTCTGGCCCATCTTCCTGGAGCAGAGCCATCTACCTGCGCACGGGTGACCCTTATCACGTCAGTAAGGGCAAAAGCAATCGTTTGGAATTTTGCTCATTCTTTTTAAGTCTGCTTGCCTGTGATTTAACACTTAGCCTTCTTTAGCCTGAGGATGAGTTATGGTAACTCTCTCCAAAGTTCGTGGGGGGAAAGGAAGACCCTTGTTGAACTTAGAGCGGGAGGGCTTTGGGAATGTTCCTGTGACTCGGGCACCCCCAGCAAGACCTTGTTGCTGAGTGGGCACCTTGGCATCAGTTGGCCTTATGTCAACCTGGTATGGTCATCGCAGCCTCTCTTGCCTTGGTTTTCATACCTGGAAAATGGGAAACAAAATAGACCCACCTCAGAGGATTAAATTAATTAATATGTAGAACATTAGAGTAAAAACAGCCCCCTGAAGAATGGTCACGCCAATCCCCACAACCTGCGAATATGTCATGTTACACGGCCAAGGAGCTTTGCAGTGTTATTAAAGTTGTGAGCCTTAAAAAGAGAGGAGCATCCTGGGTGACTCAGGTGGGCCCAGCCCGCGGCCTGGGTCTGCTGTAACAAAGGGCCGCAGGCTGAGGGCTGAAACACCGGAAGTGTGTTATCTCACAGCCCCGGAGGCTGCACGTGGAGGTCAAGGTGTCATCACGGTTGGGGCCATGATGAGGAATCTGCTCCAGGCCATCCCTGGGCTCTGCTGGCTGCTGGCCATCTTTAGAGGTCCTTGATGTGTAGAAGGACCACTCTGATCTCTGCCTTCATCCTTGCGTGACGCTCTGCTTGTATGTGAGTGTGTGTTTGTGTCCAAATTTCCTGTTTTCATTAGAACACCAGTCATACCGGACTAGGGCCCACCCCAATGACCCATTTGATTTGGATCATCTACTGCGACCTTATTTCCAAATGAAGCCATAGTCACAGGTCCTGGGAAATAGACTTCAATATCTAGGGGCAAAATGCAACCCACCACCAGCCCTGTAAAGCAGAGAACTTTCTCCGGCTGGCGTCACAGAATGCAGCAAAGGGAAAGGAAGAGAGACTCAAGGAACGAGAGGGGCTCAAGGCACTGTTAGGTCTGCAGATGGAGGGAGCCGTGTGACATGAGGTGCAGGTGGTCTAGAGTTTCAGGCTTCCAGCTGACAGCCACAAGGAAACTGGAACTTTAGCTCATGGGCTCGGAGAACCGAAAGCTGCCAGCAACATTTCTGGGCAGAAAATATGTTCTCCCCAGATCCACCAGATGCTGACCGACACCCTGATTTTGGCCTTGAGGAGCCCAAAGCAGAGAAACCAGTGAGCCCAATGGCACTCCAACTGGCAGACCGGAGGAGAGAAGAAACTCAGGCTGTCTTAAGACTCTAAGTGTGTGGTCATTTGTTATGGGAACAACAGGAAACTAATGCAGACAGTATAGAAATGTTTTTCACAGTGCCTGACTCTACAAATGTCAACTGCTATTATCTAATGATTCTTTTCTGAAACAGGCATGCATTGTCACTTGCTTAAATTCCCTGGATTTTTGTTTTTAGGATAAAGGTTTCCATGGGCACATACAACACACCAAATCTACACTGGTGTCCTAAAAATATAGACGGAATAATTTGGTCTATTGGAATATGTCCTGTCTACTTTTAGAAGAAGTGGAATAAAATAATTACTTATGTTACTAAAATGATTCTTTGATGATTAGATGCCCTAAGCATGTTCAAGCTATTATTTATTGAACATGATCTTAGAGAAAAGCTGGTATCTCCTATTTAAATGCCATTTCTTTCTAGAGAGGGAAGCCTGCTGGCCTGAGGGCTTGGGTTGGATGTTTGTTTATCGCGGTCATAATTTCCAAGTTGAGAGGCACTGTCGTTGAGTGCCCACGTCATGACACCTGCGGGGATGTACCTAGGCTCCAGGGAGGTGAACTCGACTAGGAGTCAAGACCAGATTTTCTCGTTAAGCACCTTGGCTTCCCATCAGCAAAAGGGTTTAGGTGTTTGTAAGAAATAATGACCACACAACATTAATTCGTATTTCCAAGAGTTAAAGGGAACAACAAGTCTGATGAGGCTGAGAAATACATTTCTCTTACTGAAGAGAAGCCAGAACAGATCTGAGCAGGTCCTACACATTCCTCAGCTATGGAAACGTGTTCTTAATGGTGCCCGGCTGCCTGTCCTGTGCCCACGCAGTCCCTAGCGTTCTAAGTCCTCCCCTCACTCCCCAGGCTCAGGCGTAAACCCTCCACTAGTTCAGTAAAATTAAAAGATCCACCACACTTCAAGCAAAAATGAGCTGTGCTGAATCAGCCTTGTTGCCGTGAAGTGGACAGAACTTTCATAGGCACCTACTGTGTGTTTCAGATTAAACTAATAGCTTTACTCACATTATTTAATGTAATTCTTTGATGACAAAGACCAAGTTGCTCTTCCTTCCCTGAGCTAAGCCATTTCCTCTTTCTATGCTGAGAATACTGAGACCAGATGTCAATCACTCCATTGCTGGTTCTAGGAAGACTTTCTCCTGGAAGGCAAGACTGCTAACTGATTGAAGTGGCTTATTATGGAGACTAACCACTGACCCTCCAAGCCCCTCTCTTTGCCATATCAACCAACATAAAGCTACTGTACCTCCATGGTGCCCATGTTCAGCCAGTTCCCTTCAATGCAAGGCCTGCCATTCAGGTGCCCAGCTCAGGGTTCTGACCCCTGAACATCTCCTGCCTGATATCCCCTGTCCTTTGGTCTGTCAAGGCAGCTTCCTCCCTCCTTGCACTGAGCCTAGTAGCCTTGCTTGACTGACAGATTCTCTCCTGGCCTTGTGGGAGGTCGGCTGTGGACCTCATCTGATGCTAAGAGGCTAATGCGATTGTCCCCACTTCACAGGGATGGAAACTGAGGCAGAGAGAAGAAAGTCGCTCACAAAGCCTGGGTTCTACTTCTCCCTCACACCTGGTTTTGGTGACCGGGTTTTTTTTTCCTTGAGCAAGTCTAAGTTTTCAACAGGCCAGTCTCATCTTTGAGTCTCTGTGTCTGAACCTCCGGCTCAGATCCCACTTCCTGTGCACTAGACATGAGTCTGTCTCCGAAGCCCAGTTAGGCTGGCCCAGGGCACACCCCTTCCTGGCAGCAGCCTGCCTGCTGAGTGCCAGCCCATGGCCGCCTGCCTGCTCCTCACTGCAAGCTCTGATCTGGGACTCACTCTCTTCCCTGGTTCCCGATGCTGGGCATGTCTTGGAGGAAGGTCCAGTCCTTGTGATGTGGCCCCAGACAAAGCCTTGGTTTTCACCTTCTGAATTTTTAATGCCCAATGCTAGAAATCTTGACAATAGTCACTCTCTAGATTTCTGAACCAGATCACACTGTAGCAGCAATGGCAATAAAGTTAACATTTTCTCATGCTCTTAAATTAATAATTTCGTGAGTTTCTGTGCCTTGTGACCTTGAAAATTGCAGTATTTTTCTGTTGCTGCTAAACAAACTACCGTGATTGTAACAGCTTTAATAACGCCTTTATTATCACTGAGTTTCTGGGGACTGGGAGTCAGGATCTGACTCTGCCGGGTCCTCCGCTCGGGCCTCAGCAGGCTGTAGCCAAGGTGTTGTCCAGGAGTGGGTTCCCATCAGAGGGTCGACTGGGAAGGATCTGCCTCCAAGCTCTCTTGGTTGTAGAATTCATTTCTTGTAGCTGTAAGATGTTAAGAGTGTATAACTCTGTTTTCTGAGATTCTGTATTTGTCTCTTTGGCATCCATTCATCACAGGGCCAATTTATATTAATGAAATTTTCTTATTTTCTGTGTTCCTGATACCAGGGCATGTGAGGGCCTTACAGACCTAGGGAAAGACTGTCCTTCCCGTGGCTGGCTAGTTCCTGAATATAACCATAACCAATAATAACCTGCCCACAGCGTGCCTTTCATATGCAAATCGATCCATCCTGACTCTACAGACACAGCCATCTGTTTATCAAACACCCGCATGCCAACCCAATAATATTCCTGCCCTGAATTAATCCAAGACCAACTGCCAGGCAACTCAGGACAGCCCCTGTGACCCAAGGCCACCAGAATTCTGCAAAGTAGCCAGCTCTAAACTGTGCTCTTTGCTTTACTCCGCCTTGCCTTTCCCATGGAGCCCCAGCACAGGGTCTGGCCTTGGCATTCCCTTGCTCCTGCTTCTGCCTCCCTACAAAATCTGTGCTTCTCCCTCCTGTGGCCCTGTGTGGCATGGCATGGCATGGCAGGGCAGGGTGGGTAAAATAATAAAAATATTATGTAGTGGCATTTGCCTCTCCATATAATCACTCGGTCGTACCTCTATAAACTAAACCCTGGGTAGCTTTATAACCAGGATTCATGGCATCTTGCATTTTGAAAGCCAGATACGGAAAAGGACTCCAGGGTGAGTCTACCAGAAAGATGAGTCTGACCCATGGCAAAGCCATCAAAGGTTAGGATCAGCAGCCCATTGCCACTGCCAGATGCCATTGGCTAGAAGCACATCACGAGTCCTCCCAAATTCAAGAGAATTGGGTTCCCACTGGGAGGCAGGGATTGGGGAGCCACCTTCAAGTTTATCTGCCCAATAAATGCATTTTCAGCAAGATCATGTGAATTGAGTTTTTTAAAAACAAAGCAAAACAAATACATACATTTTACCAACTAGCTCATTAACTTCTTAATGCTTATGGTTTAGTAAATCTAAGCTCTAAAACACTGTGCACTGCTAATTTGTTAGAAATACGTAGAGGCTGCACGGATGCATGCAATTGCACAGTGATGTGTCTAACTAGGTGATATGCCTGGCTCAGTAGGTGTGCACTTTGATTTAGTAGATTACATGTCTGATTCAGCAGAAAATTCATGTTGTGTCAACAGGTAACGAGCACATCTGATTTCATTCTTGATATACATGGCTCAATTGGTGATCTATTTCTTTTTAGTTGGTGTTTATATTTCCTATGAATGATTTATCTGTTTTAGAATGAACTGTGTCAACTACTGCACATGGTATATTAATTTCAGTGTGTTATGCAAACATTTCCTGGGTAATATACCTTATTCCATCTTTATTTGCTCTCACTAGCAACGTCATATCTTTTCTTTATTTGAATTAAATAGCTTTTCAAAGAAGGCTATTCTCCTTGGGGACTGCAGGGTGATGGGTGAGGCAGGGTACATGGAAAGGGAGGTTTAATTTAGAGAACATTTCTTATTACCTCTGGCAGGAGAGTGTTTAACACATTAAGCATTTAGCTCCAAACACTACAGAATGTGCCATTATGTAATCATATAAAGTTGGGTTACATATTTTCTCTATAGTTCCAACGAAAGATTGAATTATTGAGATATTAAAGGAGTTTTAAACTCTTTAAATATATATAATATAACATGTGGCTTAATGAAGACACAAGAGAATAGATATGACTATTCGCATTTCACAGCAGCAAGTGAACACAGCAGCAGCCATGGAGAAACACGACATGGGCAGGCGGCTCATCAGAACACCAGATCCCTTCCACTGAGGGAAAACTCTCAGGCCTGTTTCCCACTGCCATTGTATGCTTTCCTGCTCCATCCTCCAGATTCCAAAATCACACTACTGCCTGATCCAGAGCTATCACTGTGCATCAGGCTAGTGCCTGATCTGGAATCGTCAATGTATACCAAGCAGTACATGATCTGGAACCATCGCTTTACACATGGCAAGCACCTCATCTGGAACCATCACTGTACACCAGTCAGTGCTTGGTCTGGAACCATCAATGTACACCAGTCAGTGCCTGGTCTGGAACCATCACTGTACACCAGTCAGTGCCTGATCTGGAGTCATCACTGTGAACAGGCAGCACCTGGCCTGGAACTGTCAGTATGCACTGGCTAGTGCTTAATCTGGTTGCATTTAGGAAATACTAAAGGAGTTTTAAACTGTTTAAACATAGCCTTGACTGTAGACACCACTGAGTGGCTGACATATATAACATAACACAACGTAACAACACAACACAACACCAGAATAATGTCAGATCCAGAACCATTGCTCCACATAAGGCAGTATCTGATTTGAAACCATTACACTATACTAGGGCAGTGCCAGGTCTAGAACTACAACTCTATCCCAAGCTGCTGATCAAACTCATCATTATTCTGTGTGTGTGTGTATGTGTGTGTGTGTGCGCGTGTGTGTAATGTGTGGTATAATTTGCATACAATAAAATGCTCTGCTCAAGTTTAAGTGCATCATTTGATCAGCTTTCATAAATGTGCTTCTAAATGCACAACATATCCATCACCCAGAAAATTCCTTCGTGCCAGTTTCTAGTAGATCCTGCATACCTCACAAACACTCGTGTATCTGACATCTACTACCGTAAGTTAAATTTGTTTATTTTAGAGCATTTAATGAACATTGAATCATGTAAGTTTCTTCTCGTGTTCAGTTTTTTTCATTGAGCATGAAAGTGTTGATATTCATCAATGCTGTCGTGTGCATCAATACTGTGTTCCTTTTGATGTCAAAAGGCACCCCCTTGCATACAACCCACAGCAGATGCTTCCGTGCTAGAGTGGATGTCATTTATCGTTTAGACTAATATGGATAAAGCAGCTATGCACAATCTTGTATAACACTTTGTGTAGGTGTAATTTTATTTCTCTTGGATCAATACTTAGAAATTTAATTGTTGAATTACAGGAGAGATGTATTATAATTTTTTTAACTGCCAAAAAGTTTTCAAAAGTTGTTTTGACATTTTATACTCTAAACAAATAAGAGTTCTAGTTGTTCTACAGCCTCTTGAACATTTATTGTTGTCAAATTATAAAAATTTCATTCTTTCTAGTGGATATACAGTCACATTTTATAATGGTTTCAACTGGCATTTTCCTGAGAGCTAAAGATATTCATCACATTTTCATTTGCTATTTTTATATTTTCTTCTGTTTGTTACTGTTCAAGCCTTATGCGTATTTTTATTTATTTTAATTGAACTGCAGGAGTTCTTTATATAAGTATTTCTGAAGTACAGTATTGCTAATACAGCTACCACTTTATGACTTTATCAAGATTTTTTTTGATGAGCAGAAGTTTTTAATTATGATAAATTTTAATTTATCATTATTTTAAGATTCAACCCTTTTATTTTAATTCTCCAGGAAATCTTTGCCTGTCCTAAATTTGAAAAAAGACTATTCTGTTCTTCTGATTTCTGCTGGAAGATTGAATGTTTTCACTTTATATTATGCATAGTGCAAGATAAAAATATACTTTTTTTTTTTTTTGCTTCTACATATTCTGTTGTTACAGAACCATTTGTTGAAGAAATTTTTTTTTCCATTGAGTTTCTTTGGCACCCTTGTTGAAAATTATTTGATTTGATAAGTGTTGGTCAATTTTTGGATTTCCTACATAGCTACATTGTTATATTTTTAAATCACTTTTTTAATCCCATATTGTCGTAATTACCGTACCTTTGTGTTTTCTTGAATGTATACAGATGATGTTCTTTAATTTCGTTTTTCTATTTGAATCTGGATATCCATATGTTAATTACGATTTTTGTCGTAATTTGAAAAAAGTCCAGTTAATTACGATTTTTGTCCTTTGTCTTTCCAAATAAAGTTAAATAATCTTGTCGATTTTTAGAAAAAAGCAATCTGTAAAAATTTTTATTGGAATTGCATTGAAATAAATCAGTTTTGGAAAACCTGACATCATCATAATGAATCTTTCAACACACGAACATGGTATATCTCACCTTAATTTAAATTTCCTTTCATTGTTCTCGTCAGCATTTTACAGTTCCCAGTATAGAGTCCTACATAATTTTTGTTACTACAGAGTTGACATTTTTGATGCTATTGTAAATGATACTGATTTTTCCATTTTTTTTCTAATTGTTCATTTCAAGTATATAGGAATTTAGTTTCTTTTTTTTTTTTTTTTTTTTGAGACAGAGTCTCTGCTCTGTTGCCAAGCTGGAATGCAGTGGCACGATCTCAGCTCACTGCAATCTCTGCCTCTCAGATTTGAGCGATTCTCCTGCCTCAGCCTCCCGAGTAGCTGTGATTATAAGCATGCGCTACCACACCCAGCTAATTTTTGTATTTTTAGTAGAGACAGAATTTCACCATGTTGGCCAGGATGGTCTCGATCTCCTGACCTTTTGATCCGCCCGCCTTGGCCTCCCAAAGTGCTGGGATTACAGGCATGAGCCACCGCACCCGGCTGGAATTTAATTTCTTAATACTGAATTCTGCAACATTGTCAAATCTACCTATTAGTTCTAATAATCTTCTTAGATATTCATTAGCATTTATGCTACACAATTCTGGGCTCTGTGAATAAATCCAGTTTGATCTCTTTCCAATCTGAATGTATTTTATTGTTTTGCTGTCCTGGCTAGAGTTTCCATATTCATGTTGAATAAAGGCAACGAGTGTGGAACTCCATGTGTTGTCCTCGAACTTAGGTGGAAAGCACTTAATTTCTCACCATTACACGTGAAATTCGCTGTTGATCGTTCAGTTAGTGCCTTGATCAGGAATTAAAGGAAGAGGCTCTTTTAATTCCTCATGTGTACAGTGTTATCATAAATGCTTTTGTATTTTGGTAAGTGCTATTTTTCTACGTTGATCAATATGATTATATGACTTGTTTCCCTTCTCAGTCTATTAACGTGGCAGATTCTATTGATTAACTTTGTTAATATGATTATATGACTTGTTTCTGTCCTCAGTCTATTAACGTGGTAGATTATATTGATTAATCGTGTGCATTAAACAAATCTTTCATCTTTATAAAGGGCACCCAGCTTGATCATGGGACCTATTTTCCTGTACATATATTACTGAGCACCCAGCTTGATCATGGGACCTATTGTTCTCTACATGTATTACTGAATTCGGTATCTAGTTTTTTTAGGGGATTTTTTGTCTATAATCATGAGAGACACTGGAGTTTAATTTTTTGGTTTTGTTTTCAAGGTTTTATCTAATGGCCTCACAAAATAAGTTAGACATGTTTCCTCTTCCTCTGCGTTCTAAAAGAGTTGTCTGTGCTTGAAATTATTTCTCCCTTAAATGTCTGACTCCCTTTACAATCAGTAAAACAAGCTTGTTTAACTCATGGCCTGTGGCCGCATGTGGCCCAGGATGGCTTTAAATGTGGCCTAACACAAATTTGTAAACTTTCTTAAAACATTATGAGATACTTTGGTGATTTAAAAAAACTCATCAGCTGTTGCTAGTGTTAGTATATTTTACATGTAGCCCAAAACGATTGTTCTTCCAGTGTGACCCAGGGAAGCCGAAAGATTGGATACCCCTGCAGTAAAACCTTCTGGGTTTGAAGTTTTCTCTGTGGTAAGATTTTTAATTAATAATTTAGCATATTCAATGGACATGTGGCTACTTAGATTTGCAATTTCTTTGTAGTCTTTCTTTTTATCAATTTTCTCTACGTTGCTTAATTTATTTATATTAATAAGCAACTTAGTTGCTGCTGTATATCCACTAAGTTACTGCTATATACCCACTCTTATCATTTTCATTTGTGGGATCTCTAATGATATCTTCTCTTCGTAATTTGTACAGAGAGCTTCATCATAAACGCTGTGTCCTCCTTTTCCCTTTTGTGAATCTTGCTAGAGGTTTCTCAATTTCATTTATATTTTTAAAGAAATAACTTCTGGCTTTGTTGAACTTTCTCATTGTTTTTCTGGTTATCTTTTTACATTTCATTGACTTCCACTCGTATTTGTAATATTGCCTCACTCCTTTATATTTGGAATTTAATTGTTTTCTACCTCTTTAGGTACAAATAGAAGAAATTTATGTTATACCTTCCATCTTTTCTAATATAGGCATCTAAAGCTATAAATGTACCTCCGATGACTGATTTAGCAGCATTTCAAAACTTTTGATGTGCTATGGTATCATGAATCAACTACATTTTTGTCTCTTTTCTGTTGTGGTTTCTTCCTTAATTCATGACTTATTTAGTTTTTTAAATATTTAATCTCTGAATATTTAAGATTTTCTAGAAATCTTATGATTATTGCTTTTTATATGACTCCCACTCTTTCCAGAGAACATGCTTTCTATTATTTGGACACAACGTATGGTCTCTGTAGGTGAACATTCCCTGTGACTGCTCTTGCTGGGTATAGTGTTCTATCATTCACAGATCAGGTTAGTTGGTTGATGCTTTACTATTTTACACTTTCGGAAAGTTTTGGTTTCTGGGTGCTGTCACAATCTTTTATTGGCCAATTTATGGACAGGTAAAGAAAGCTTTTGTGAAAGGGGGCACAATTCGATGTGGTGAAGTCACTGGCTGATAACAGAAGGGAGGTACGTGGTGAGGCGGAGAGGGTCGGTGGAGTGGCCTCTATCCCCGAGGAGTGGCCCCTTCTACCAGGCACAGGTGACCTTTCTCTACCCATCCCTGGGGA
>NW_012115110.1:507041-520983 GCF_000951035.1 Colobus angolensis palliatus
CGGCCCCTTCTACCAGGCACAGGTGACCTTTCTCCACCCATCCCTGGGGAGTGGCCCCTTCTACAAGCCACAGATGACCTTTCTTCCCCCTTGTAATCTGCTCTAGGGGCCAGTAATCCTTTTTTTAAAACAGCCAGGTAGTAAATATTTAACATAGAAAATACTGTGGCCCAAGAGGCAAAATTAGGGCTATTACATAAGGTACTTATATAACCCTATATACATAGGGTGCTTTCATAATTTTAAATATATTTAAAACTCTTAAACACTACTGTGTAATAAAACAGATAATTGGCCAGGTCCGGCCCACTGGCCATAGTTTGTCAACCTTTGCATCATGTCCTGAGAACATTCTGCTCAACACTGGATCAAAAGGATAAAACAAATGACAAACTGAATGAGTTTTTCGGCCACATTTGAGATTTGGGTGAAAGGCAGTTAAACAGAAAGCTTTTATTGTGGAGTTCGCTGGGTCTAATATGCAACATAAATTGGGAATCTCCAAAAGGGACTTAAAGAAGAAAGTATTGACCAGGCGTGGTGGCTCACACCTATAATCCCAGCACTTTAGAAGGCTGAGGCGGGTGTGTCATCTGAGGTCAGGAGTTCGAGACCAGCCTGGCCAACATGGAGAAACCCCGTCTCTACTAAAAATACAGAAATTAGCAGTCAGGCGTGGTGGTGCAGACCTGTAATCTCTGCTACTTGGGAGGCTGAGGCTGGAGAATTGCTTGAACACAAAAGGTGGAGGTTGCAGTAAGCCAAGGTCACGTGACTGCACTACAGCCTGGGCAACAAGAGTGAAACTCGGTCTCAAAAAAATAATGAAGTAAAATAAAATAAAATAAGAAAGTACTTCCACTGTGGTTTGAATGTGTATGTCCCCTCCGAAATTCATGTATTGAAATGAAGTCACCAGTGCGATAGTATTAAGACGTAGGGCGTTTAGGAGATGATTAAGCCAGGAGGTCAAAGTGTAGAGAAGGGCATCCGGGCCTTTGGAAAGGGGCTTCACACAGCACTCAGCTGTCTTCCGCCCTTCTGATACAGGAGCTAAAAAGAAATTATTTAGGCAGATAGTGAGGGTGAGAGAGTTCTCAGTGAAATTTCCTTTTAATAAAAAGCAGCCTCCAAATCATTTCTTTCCTAACAAAAGGCAGCCTAAAGTATCAAGCTGCAAACATAGATGAGCAAGCTGGAAGCCTGCATGGGTAAATGCTGGCAGCTGTGCCAGGAGAAAGGGGTACCTGACAGCCAGGTATGTTCAACATGGAGGCTCCCTCTGCTCTTTTCTTTGGTGCCACATGTGCAGAACAGCAGCAGGGAAGATGGCTCAGGCCAGGCAGAGAACGCATCTCCATCATAAAAGCTTAGGATGGGGTGGGCAGCTTCTTCGCACACTATAAATGGCACACTTGGTCCAACCAATCCTTGGTGCCCTATGTAAATCAGACACCATCTCCTCAAGCTCATCTGTAAACCAACCACAGTTCACCGTGAGCTGGGGAAATCTGCTCAGAACCCCCTCCCTCTGCACAAGGGAGCATCTCTCTTTCGCCTATTAAACTTCCTTGGCATGAGGCAAGGAACTTCGGGTATTACCCCAGATGAATGAGGCCAGGGCACTTCCATCCCTTCCACCCTGTAAGGACCCAGCGCTCCTCCCTCCTGGGGATGCAGAAACAAGGCGCCATCTTGGAAACTGGGATACTGATTTATTTCTGTTGTTTATAAATTACCCAATCTCTTTGTACCGTTTCGCGGTAGCAGTACAAAGGACAAAGGCAGTAGATTGGTTTTATTTTGCTAAAGGCTCTTGTGGGTCTGGGGGTCTGTTGAGCCTTCAGACAGTCTAGAAAACATGAGTGGCAACCTAGTTTTCAAAAACTAGCTCTCCCTTTTCACTCTCGGTATTCTAAATATGGAGATTGCTGTGATCTGTTGTGTTCTGTAAATTTTGAAAATTAATTTCTCTTACTTCTAATAGGATATCCTGTGCTGCAAAATGTAAGTTATGACTGAATACATTAGCCAGAGACATAAACAACGCTACTGCTGAATCTTGTAAGTTGATGATGTAAAATACATAGAAAATGACAAATCCTTACAAACTGAGTTATACAAGTCAGTGCCAGAAGTCTCTCAGCTATTATGTTTCAACCACTTCACCTCGTCTGTATTTCACTTGGGGTTTTAAGTTTGCGTGCAGGTTTTAAGGTAAATAAAGCCTGAATTCCAAGTTGCTTCTGTACTCATGATGACCCTGACTTTATTAGTAATAGGATCTAATGACATCACTTTTTGACAGTCATGATCTTTAACCTAGTTTGATCTAAACCAGACTCCTTGGGAATGATATCATTAAGGTAAATCCCTGAAAGGAGACCCAGTCACTTTAGTACGAACCGTTTAGAAGTATTAGGTTACTGGGAATGACTTCGCCTATCACTTTTTTCTTCCTTGGGCAATACAGACCATATCAAAACTGCAGAGAAGGGCAGCGGATAATTGTTGTTTTTAGTAATAACACTCCCTCCAGGTCATACCAGAATTCTAATTATGCATATGGGTAGACTTATTTAAATGTGGTTTATATTTTTTTTCGTTAGGCAGATCTTAACTCTTAGAGTCTGCACTTCCTGCAACATTTGAAAAAAAAAATGTGTAGCATTAATGCAAAGATAATTTTAGATACACCTTGTGTTCATGTGTATGGGATGAAGTACCAGTGTCTATATGAATATGCTCCTCGCTGAAGGAAAAGGTTGTGAGAATTATCGACAAATATTTTATATATGAGCCAAATCCGTACATGCAAAAGGGTGTGTCGGGGCCCCTGCCTGCCTGTCTTCTTTGCTGCTGTCCCAAGATCTGGTCATGTTTTCTGTTCCTGCTCCCAGAAGCCTCCTCTCTGGTCTTCTGGTTTCTACTGATGTCACCAAAAAGCATTCTCTAAAGAGTAGCAGAGTTTTGACCTCACACGTCAAGGCTAAAACGAAACTACCTCCACACCCAGCTATGCCAGCCAGTCTTACAATATTTATCAGTATCCATGTTAACATGTATATAAACCTAACCTTTGTCAATAGCATCAAATACTAAATGGGTAAACTATTTCCAGCAAGAATTACCATGGTTTTCTTGATCTGACAGAGATATCAGACTTCCATTTTCTTCCTCCTTTTAAATCTCTCACTAGTTCACACATCTGATTCTGGGGGAAAAAAAAATCAGCAAACTCTTCAGAGAAGAAACGCAATACATCTCAAATTATCACTAGAAAAAGTACTTTATATTCTAGATACACGTGAACTTCATCATCCTACAAAGATACACTGTAACTCATGGTAAATTATCCCATCCACCTTTGCAAGGCCACCGAGTGATTGCTACGCTAAGCGGGTTGGGTAGGACAAACGCCTCAACATCTGGCTTATGTGAAAATGAAGGTACGAGCTCCTGGGTGTGCCTGGCTTCCGGTACAGGTGGCCATGTTTCTAAGAAGAGAACCCAGGTTTGTTTGCCTCAGCTCAGTTCGTGCTGCTTCTGCGCCAGGTGCTGTGTGGAAGGGAGAGGGTGGTCGGAATTCAAGGCCCGTGGACCACAGCGGGAGACCTGATACCGGGAACCTGGACAAGCTCCCGTTTCCCCCATTGGCTCTGACTGGGCCCAGCCACTTTCTCACCAAACACTCCCTGTAGCTGGGCCTGTGATGCACTCGTTTCCTCCAGGCTGCTCCTGGCTTTACCTGTGGGGCGTGTTCAGGAGAGTGGATGCTGGGATCAGACATGGGGAGGGCTGGGTTCCCCACTGGCGCTATCAGGAGCTCTGTTAGGTGTTCCTAGCAGAGCAAAGTCTCACCCACAAGACCCACTGGGAGCGGCAAGCTGTGGTGCCACCTCACCAGCGCCAGGGCAGAGACCAAGGCAAAAGCCACTGTCTGCCGGCCCCTGGTTAGGTGGCGTGGTGGCAAGTCACCCAGCGTCCCCAGGCTGAGTTTCCTAGTTTCCTCCTCTGTGAAACGGGAATGATGCTTCCCATGGGTGCCCCTCTAAGAAATATAGTGAGACTGGGGGGACCAGTCCGTGAATTGTATCTGTGAACTGTCAATTGATGGCTGTCGTAGCCTTCTACTGGAGGACTGGAACAGAATTCCAGGAGCAGGGAGGCAGGAGGAGGGAGGTGAATATGTGTATGTGAGGCTTTGTCTGTCTGTGGCTGGCTGCAGCTCCTGGATTGGTCTGCCGTTTGCCTGTGTTAACATGAGTTCCCTTCTTTTAAAGTCAGGAGTTTCCAACACTTAAAAAAGTGTAATGGGAGGTAACTTAATAATGTGTGATTTATGTAGCCATCGGAAGAAATATCAACGTCTCCATCCTGGAAACAAATCAAAGTTCAGATATGGATGCAAACACTAATTACTTTTAACAAGTGCAAGGGAGAGGTGAGCGGAGGGCAGGATTGAATTTTGCACAGCCAGACAGCCGGGCGCATGAGAACCTGAGCTTTTGCAAGGCCCAGTGTGGTGTGCACAGGAAGTATCAGGATATGGGCCATGTCGGCCGGGCCCTCATCCGCTCTTTGAAGTTTCCAGAGTGAGAAGGGACGAACATCCATCTCCAAGCACCCCAAGTCCTGCGGGCTGCTTTGGGTTACTGAGGAATGTGCACTTATTAGAAACCTGAGCCCACGGTCCCTAAAAAGTTGGGCTGTGGCGGGGCAAGGAGTGACCCTGTCAATTTAGACAGCTGCTAGACCACTGCTCCGAGCAAATTATTACAGCAGCGGTGATTTTCCTGATGGGAAAAAAGCAAAGGGCATCTCTTTAAGCCCCACTGGGTCAGCTTTTGCCTTGAAGATTCGTGTGAGAACTGGAGCCTCGGGAGAATTAGAGCCATGCCAGGGCTGAGGCTGAAGGACGAACAGGCTGCTAGGTAGGGGAATGGAGACTCAAACACAGATAAACCTAAAAGACACTGGCCTCTCTCTGCGTGCATCCATTACTGTCCCGCGACAGTCTCACGTTTGGAAAACTCCAAGCTCACAACGTAACTCACGCAGCAGTTCCTTAGGAGTGATTCTGCACCGGATGGTCAGATGGTTCCACCCACTGTGTCCCAGTGCCCGCTCCCATCCGCCAGCACCTGCAGTGCATTTAAACATGGAATTCCTTCTGCATGCAGCTCAGCTGCTGCACAAATCAGGGTGTGGGTCTCTCATGTGTGTTCACTGCAGAGCCGCTTCAAATGGGTGTGAATAAAATGCTTCTTTCAATCTTAAGGCTTGAGAATGAGAAGCAAGCAGGATTTTACAACACTACTTTAAAGATTTAACAGTTTGAGAATGGGAAAAGGCAGGTTTCCCATGGGAGCCCAACTCGAGGCAAAAGTGCAGTAGTAGCTTGCATTTGTTCCCTCACAGCTGGCCGTGGAGCAGGCTGGGGGCCCCTGGCCCAGCAGCACGCACCCCTCACAGACCAGCCCCGCCACCCACTCCACCCCACCCCCCAGTGCATGTGCTTCATACCTGGGAGAGGCTGCCGGCTGCACAGTCCCATTGCGAGCCTCTCCCAGCCATCCTCTCCCTTCAAGGAATGATAGGGAATTCTAGTGAGCAATTACATCCTTCAGCAGATGAGGGCCTGGCCACAGCAGTGTTCTCGCTGGGGAGGGAAGCTTGGCGGGTGGCGGCAAGAGAGGAGAATTCCTTTCACACACATTCTCATGCCTTTGCAACTTGGTCTACAGATTGGCCATTTGAAGCATCAGGGAACTCAAATGTTTAAAAGTTAAACTTCACATGCTTAAAATATTTCGTAGGAGACCGTATAACTGGCAGTGCAGCGGTGCCCAGGGGACCTAAGCCATGGAAGTTTCAGGAACACTTGGAGAGGGGGAGCCAGGCCTGCTGCATGCAGGTGCTCCAGGCGGAGTCCGTGAGCACCCCAGCAGCGAGGGCTGGACTCTGTAGCCACTCAGGCCATCATCCAAAGGCCTGGAGAGAGCCGGGATGCTCCCTTTCAACCAGCACCCAGGAGATTCTGAGGGAGAAGTTCCCAAGACTACTCTGGGAGGAAATATTACCCTTTATTCCAGTTGTCATAATGTTAAAGACAGTTAAAATCCATGTCACAGGGTTGCAGTGAGGCACAAATTAGAATAAACGTGATAGCACTTTAAAAAGTGCAGGGGTGTCCTGCAACTGCTGTAACAAATGACAAAAAGGTGGGCAATTCACAAAAGCAGAGATTCATCCTCTTGAAGCTCTGGATGCTGGAAGTGGAAAAGCCCCATGTCTGCAGGGCTGCACTCTCCAAAGTCTCTCGGGGAGGAGGAAGCACCTTTGCCTCTTCCGGCTCCGCTTGGCTGCAGTGCTCCTGGGCTCGTGGCCATATTGCTCCAGGCTCTGCCTCTGGGGCCATGCCGTCTCCTCCTCTTCTGTCTGGGTGAAATCTCCTCTGCTTTTCTCCTATAAAAATATTTGTTCTTGAATTTAGGGCCCACTTGGATAATCCAGGGTGATACCCCCACCTCAAGATCTTTAACTAAATCATGGAGAGACCTTTTTTCTAAATAAGGTCACATTTACAGGGATTCAGAGGGGGACATATCTCTTTGGGGCCACCAACAACCCACTGTACTCAGTGCAGGACACACAACTGCAACAATACGACTGTGGCTACTATCCCGTCACATTCTTCGGTCATGAAAGCCGAGCCGTGTGCACTCCTCTCTGACATGCTTGGCTTGGCCAGTTGGCTTCTTCCTGCAGACTGCAGAGTGGCTGCTCTGGGAAACTCCTTTCTGCTGCGGAGGCACAGCCCTTCCCGCACCAGGCGAAGTGTCAGCTCAGCAGGGGCCTTTTCTGCGGAAGGTGCAGTACTCCCAGGGTCAGCCGGGCTCCCAGCACTGTGTCCATGGCTGGCTCTGCCTCCTGCTCACCCCTGCCTGCCCGGCCTCTCCCTGCGTCTCCTCCTGCGCTCCCCCTGGCCTGGCCCTGTGCGTCCTGTGTGTGCCTCTCACTCATTCTTGGGGCCTGCCCTCTGCAGACCTTGCTTTTGAGCCCAGTGCCCCCGTGTGGGATCCTCACTGTCCTGGCGGAGGCTGACAATCATGAAACTGCCCA
Organism: Colobus angolensis palliatus; assembly: GCF_000951035.1. Lineage (NCBI taxonomy): Eukaryota > Metazoa > Chordata > Mammalia > Primates > Cercopithecidae > Colobus > Colobus angolensis. The sequence continues at coordinate 514,167 of NW_012115110.1, forward strand.
GCGACGTCTCGTGGTGGGGTGGCTGCTCCACAGGGCCTGTATGGTGTCCCCTCACCATGTCGTGACCTTCCCTTCCATGGGTGGCACTGGCACTGGAAACAGGCCCAGCACCCTCAGAGACCTCCACACATGCCGCCCTGGCTCTCCTCTCTTTGCGGAGCCGCCTCACCTCCCTGTGCGCTGGCTGCCCTGTCTCTCTCTGTGCGGAGTTGCCTTACCTCCCTCACCCCCTTGCACACTTGTGGTCGTGATTCTTCTCTCTTTGCGGAGCTGCCTCACCTGGCTGTGTGCTCGTGGCCATGGCTCTCCTCTCCGTCTGGATTTGCCTCCCCTCCCTGCGCACTTGTGGTCGTGGTTCTTCTCTCTGTGCGGAGCTGCCTCACCTTTCTGTGTGCTCGTGGCCATGGCTCTCCTCTCCGTCTGGATTTGCCACCCCTCCCTGCGCACTTGTGGTCGTGGTTCTTCTCTCTCTGTGGAGTTGCTTCACCTTGCGGTGTGCTTGTTTCCTCCTGTGGCTTACCAGAAACTCCACTGTGAAGGAGCAGAGGTGTATGGAGAGGGAGGACGAGTTGCATCCCATGGGCAGAATTGCCTTTCTACCCACAGTGCCGTTTCTCTGCACTCTCGGGAGACCCGTCTGCCTCCAGCCCTGAGCGCCTGTTCCAGGGGAGGAGATGGGCCCCATACCTCAGCCGTGTCCTAGAGCAGCTTTCATGGCACCCCGGGCAGAACATGACCTGATAAGGCCGCAAGTTCATCGTGGTTCCAAGCAGACCCCTGCCTGGTGGCCTGAGCTCAGACCTAGCCCTGCCCTTACTGTGGGCTTGTTTCCTTATTTGTGCCTCAGTTTCCTCACCGTAAAATGGGACAATTTGCTAAGAGGTTTAATGAGTTAATTCATGTAAAGTGCTTTGAAGAGTACTTGGCTCAGAATGCACACAAAACATCATCTGTGGTGGCGGTGATGGCTGCGACGGTGGTTAATAGGCATGCCAGTTGCAATGACATACAGAGAGAGGAATGGAGAGCTCAGAGGAATACGGAAGGGCAGCCCCTGTTGCATGGAAAAGTCGATAGGAGGATGTGAGCAGGAGCAAATGCACACCCAGCAGTCGGGAGGGGGGGGGGTCTCCTGACCCGGGATTCAGGAGAAAGAGCCCAGGACCACACTCAAGGCCTTGATTCCGGACCGTGTTCTGGGTTTCATCTTCTGGTGTGAGTTTATGGAGTTCACCGCTTTCTATTTGTCTCAGTTTCTTGTGACAAATAATAGCTGCCTTACCGAGATAAGAAAATGACAAAATGAATGAGAAATCAAATTGAGAAGCTAAAAGCATGGTATAAATTTCTACCATGAAGGCCACAAATTTAAAATCATCCATCAAAACTTTAGACAAAAGCATAAAATCATCCATGATGTTAAGCCCCAGTCTGCGCCTCCCCTGAGCTCCCAGGCTCTGCCAGGATGAAGGCACTCTCCCTCCTCTCAGGCAGTCATGCCCTCTCCTGGGTATGGTGCTCCTGAGTCACGAGGGGCTGCTGCCAATGGCCCCAGAGTCATCGGGAGGTTGCGGGACAATTGCAGAGAAAACCTCCTCCCCTGATCCAAGGACCTCGGTGGAAAGAGGCACCTCCTTCCTGCCCTGCCTGAAGCTGTGGGCAGAAGAAGCAGAAGAAGTGAGGAAACTGGAGCTTGGGCTGGCCTGAGAGGGACCAATGCCTCTCTTGTTCATGGCAGAGTGAAGATTGGAGCTTTCTCTGCAGAGGATGCAGGTGGGCCTTTAGTGTTGGAGCCCCTCAAGCCCCGAGGCCCGGAAATGGTGCAAGGTGCTCAGCCGAGGACTGTTCCCCCTGGGAGGACTGTGCAGGTGGGCAGCAAAGGCAAAAGTCGGCTGGTGTGGGAGTGTGGAGGGGGCTGTGCAGGAGCGGCTCCTGGACTGAATGAAGACAGCAGCAGGGGAGATGTTAAGAGGGAATCCAGCTGGGCACAGTGGCTCACACCCATAATCCCAGCACTTTGAGAGGTGAGGTGGGTAGATCACCTGAGGTTAGGAGTTTGAGACCAGCCTGACCAACATGGAGAAACCCCATCTCTACTAAAAATACAAAATTAACTGGGCGTGGTGGTGGGTACCTGTAATCCTAGCTACTCAGGAGGCTGAGGCAGGAGGATCACTTGAACCTGGGAGGCGGAGGTTACTGTGAGCCGAGATCGCACCACTGCACTCCAGCCTGGGCAACAAGAGCAAAACTCTGTCAAAAAAAAAAAAAAATTGAAATACACAGACCTCCAGGCAGGGCTGCCAGCACCATGAGAAGCTCTCCTTTTTCATGATCCTGCCTTTCAGTGGGAATGCAAACTGGCACAGCCTCATCGGAAGTCTGTTGGGCAGCTTCCTACGGAACTAAGCACACTCTTACCACACACTCCAGCATTCCTGCTCTTCGGTATTCTCCAGATAAACTGAAAACTTCTGTCCACCCAAAACCTGCCCGTGGATGTTTATGGCAGCTTTATTCATAATGACCAAACCTCAGAAGCAGCCAAGATGCCCCTCAGTCGGCGAAGGGGTGAATTAAGCTGCGCTGCATCCACACAGTGGAATCTTACTCAGCACTAAAAGGCATGAAGGAGCCTCTCATGAGCACCCCTAAGTGCTATGGACTAACGGTTTGTGTTGCACCCCAAATTCCTCTGTTGGAACCCCGATCCCCACGCCGATGGTGCTAGGAGTGTGGCCTCCGAGAAGTCATGAGGTCATGAGACTGGAGCCCACAGGACAGCGTTCGTGTCCTTCTAAGAAGGGAGGACTTGTGTCCTTAGAACACAGCAAAGACGGCCTCCTGCAAACCGGAAGCCCTCACCAGGGACAGGAAAGGCAATGCCTTGACAGTGTCCTTCCAGCCTCCAGAGCTGCCACAGACACACGTCTGGGGTTTCAGTTACCAGCCTACGGTATTTTGTAACGGTGCCCTGAGCTAAGACACTAAGCAGAAGAAGCCAGTGTGAAAGGACAGCATCCTGTACATTGAACGTGCCCGTGATGGTGAATCTTACGTGTCTGCTTGTCTGTCCGTGGGGTGGCCTGATATCCAGTTACACACAATCCTGGGTGTGTCTATGAAGGGCTTTGGAGGAGAACAACTTCGGAATCAATCAATGGGGTCAAGTAGATAACCACCCCAGTGTGGGTGGCCTCATCCAACCCCTTGAAGGCCTGAATAGAGAGAAAGGCCAATTCTCCAGTGGGTAAGAGTGAGCTCCTCCTGCCCTTCCACTCCCTTCCTTCCAACCCCTCCCTTCCACTCCCTCCCTTCTACTCCCTCCCTTCCCCTTCATCCCTTCCACCAGGAGGGACCCGATGTGCCCTGCGGCCTTTGGGTGACAATCGTCCGTCACTGCGGCTCGTCCATTGTGAACAAGCTGCTGCACAGAGCAAGGTGTTGATAGAGAGGGGAGGCTCTGCTTGTGTGGGGTGGGGGTGTGGGGGGGCTCTGCACCTTCTGCTCAATTTTGCTGCGAACCTAAAAGTGCTCTAAAAAGTAAAGTCTATTAAAAAATGCTACTGCCCTTAACCATTTAGGTCATGGAAGTTTCTGGAAGAGAGGGCATTGGGTTAGATCTTCAAGGGGGAGGCTGCATCGGCGTGCTGTGTGCTGGTGAGAGCGTCTGCCATGGAGGGCATAGGCAGGCTCACACCTCCCACCCACTGTGTGCAGGTGAAGGGGGAGACAGTTGAACACTTTTAGTTTTCTTAAGAGAAACTGGAGTACCTCCGGCCCTTTCTTGGATCTTGGAAATTGGGGGGAAATCTGGAATTTATTTCTTAGTTAACATAAATGCATTGAGTCATGTTATCCCAGAAGTAACTCCCTAAGTTTGTCTGCACTGAATTGTTGCTCATACCTGTGAACAGTGATAGAAAGAAAGCATAAAGCTAATATTTCAGAAATTTGTCCAAACAAATGTATTAAGATGGATTTATTTGACTTATTCTCTTTCCAGGAATTAGAAGTCCTAAATTTTGCGTTTGACTTTTCCTTGGCATCCACATTCCTGGCCGCTAAGCCCCCTGTCAGATTGGAGCTGGGTAATCGCGCTGTGCGGCATGACTGTGATATTTTACACCCTTTTAATTGGACACGCAGTGGCAATCTGACTGCCGTTCGCAGGGGTGGCACTGCCAGAAGTGTTTTGCTGTAAGTTATGTGTAAACAGCAGAGTGCGGCCTGGATCTGACCGTGTGGCCTCCACTGTCTCTGCTAGGGTGAATAAAACAGTTTTGAGAAAGCTATTTGTTTTTAGCTTTTTGAAGCCAGGGCAAAATAAATATGCACCATTATCAATTCGTGTTTCTTACCACTGGCTGAAGAAAATGGAGAAAATAACTTGATATTGAGACCGGATGTAGGAAATGGAGGCAGGGTAATCGCATTCCTCACCGCCCTGAGTGCCGGCCGTGGCGGTTCCCGGCCCTCGTTTAAACAGTTTGGCATCATTCGAGCAGTGTGTTTTGAAATAGAAGTTTTTCAGTGCCATTTTCAAATTGATTTTGCGTAGTCGATTCTAACAAACGACGTTGCAGCACAGCTTTTAACTCCTGCCAGACTTCGGTTTCATGTTGTGTAAATAGATGGTAGTGTCTGTGTTATTGTTGTAACCGGAGCTGGTGCTTGCAAGGTAAAAAGGTTTTAGGCCACTCTGCACACACCCAGCCCAGCCGTTGGCCCATTGCAGCCTCTTCTAGCTTCCGAGGGAACGGGTCTCAATCTGTCTGATTAGAGTTGTGTATTTGTCTCTTCACTGGCTTAGACATTCTTGCATTACGTTAAATAACTCTGGTGGAACTGGTGGGTTATCCGGGGCCCTCCTCCATCAATTATTCACACTTCGTTCAGTCTCCCTGTTTACAGAGCCCCTTAAGGCACGGTCACCTGGCCCCCTGTCAAAGGAACCTCTCCATGCAGGCAAACTTGCGAGTTTGATTGACTTTCACTCAAAGCCCACCCTGAGAAACCCCGAACCTCCCCCTTCTGGGAAGCACCTGGGGATGCCGGCATGCTGCTCGGATGCAAGCCCTCTCCACGGACCCCAGTGCTCAATACCGTTGGACTGTTCCCATTTGGCCAAAGGCAAGGACACGTATGATGGTGCTTTGTGGTCTCTTCATCACCAACCAGCGCACACCAGTGAAATGGGATCAAATAACTTTCAAGAAATGCCTACGATGACTGCCTGGGTTTAGAATCGGGAATGAGTGATGGGCGCACAGCACGGTACTTCACAGTATGTACCTGCCGTCGGGGTCCCAGCAAGGTAGGTTGACTGTTACCGTTCTACACCTGGGACATAGCTCTAAGAGATCACGTACTTGGCCCCGGGCTCACAGCACACAGAGAGGAAGCTGGATACAAAATCCAACCCCTGCAAGGGAGTAACTTAGCTTAATAGATGTACAAGAAACATCCATTGAATAAATTAACGAGGGATCATTTTTACAATATAAATGTCCCATTAAAACTGGTTTACAATGACATTCCTTATCTTCATGGATCTTTTAAGGGCAACACCTGTTTGTCTCTAATCCTAGTTAATTTAACAAACGTGGAATCTATCTTATGTAGTCCAGACTCTCCAAAATGTCATCGGCAAAGTTAGGAAAGAGACCAGGATAGTGTTAAATCCACAGCCCGGTTTAAGAACCAGCCTGCTCAGCTGCTTTCCCTGACTTGGGATGCATTCCCAGACACAGAGTGTCAGATTTCACGTCCTCAGCCATCGTAGCACCTTTATAAAAACTGTGACCCACTTAATGTATAGAGTTTTTAATCAATGCTTATTTCAAAGTTACCATTGAAAGTGCTTGCGATATTATTTTAGCACGTGGGTCCCCTGCAGATCCTGGTGGAGGTGGAAAAAGGGGCGGCCCTGGCTAGGTGGGGTCATGTCTAGGTGGGGTCATGTCTAGGTGGGGTCATGTCCCTATAAAGATGGGTCCCTGGCTAGGTGGGGCCATGTCTCTGTGAAGATGGTTCCTTTCTAGGTAAACCATGTCTCTATGAAGGGGTGGCCCTTGCTAGATGGGGTCATGTCTGTATATGAAGGAGTGGTCCTTGCTAAATGGGGTCATGTCCCTATATAAAGGGGCAGCCCTTGCTAGATGGGGTCATGTCCCTATATGAAGGAGTGGCCCTTTCTAGGTGCGGTCATGTCCCTATGAAAGAGTGATCCTTTCTAGGTGGACCATGTCCCTGTGAAAAGGTGGCCCTTGCTAGATGGGGTCATGTCCCCATATGAAGGGGCAGCCCTTGCTAGATGGGGTCATGTCCCTATGAAGGAGTGATCCTTTCTAGGTGGGGTCATGTCCCTATGAAGAGGGGGGCCTTTTATAAGTGGGTAGTGTTTCTATGGCGGTAGATTCCTTGCTGGAAGGGTCATGTCCCTATGAAGATGAGGCCTTTGTTAGGTGGGATTAAGTCCCTAGGAAGGTGGAACCCTTGCTCTGTGGGGTCCCGTTTCTGTGGAGGTGGGGTCCTTGCTTCCTGGGAGCCTGGCTGAGCTACTCACCTCCATGTACCTCTGTTGTCTTATCCTTGGAATGGGGTGATAAATACGCCTTTCGCATCTCCATGGATGACCATCACATGGAGGATATTTGAAAAAGTATTTAATTCTGCAGGTGGATTTTCTTCCTTTTTTTTTTTTTTTTTGAGACGGAGTCTGGCTCTGTCGCCCAGGCTGGAGTGCAGTGGCCGGATGTCAGCTCCCTGCAAGCTCCGCCTCCCGGGTTCACGCCATTCTCCTGCCTCAGCCTCC
>NW_012115110.1:521123-538215 GCF_000951035.1 Colobus angolensis palliatus
GCCTCCCAAAGTGCTGGGATTACAGGCTTGAGCCACCGCGCCCGGCCCTCAGGTGGTTTTTCTATCCATGATATAAGAATTTAGCCTAAGGCACAAGTGACATTCAGGGGCATTGAGGCAAGCTTCAGGGTAGGCACTCTTCTTTCTTTCTTTAAACTTTTAATTTTTATACAGAAAAGTGCACAGACCAAAGGGTGACTGCATTCGTACATGGCGAGGACACCCACGTAGCCATCTCCTTATCAGAAAGCCCCAGTGTCCTGCCCCCAGCCACCACACCAGCCCGGTTGCTGTCCTCACAGCTGGCACTATCCAGCAGCCATGCCCCACCTGGAGTGTATTGAATGGGATCTTGCCATACGTTCCTGGTAGGTCTGAATTTTGTTGCCAATACAGCATCTGTGCCGGCAAGCATGCCTTTGCTATTGCAGGCAGCTCAGTCTCGTGGATAGTAGAGGCTATTGTGGAAATAGCCCAGGGTGGACACCTCAGGGTTCTGTCTTCTACCACCCTTGACATTTTATTTTTCCTGTGCCCAGTGTTCACCTCTCCTCCCCTCTTCTGCCCGGTCCCTCATCCTGGCCTGCCTGAGCTGCCTAGGCCTGAGTGTTGCCTGGCCAGTTACACCCAGGGCTGCAGAGTGAACATGCCATGCTCTGTCCCCTCTGACAGGGTGGGTCCCCTTATCCAACCCCAGGAAGATGGGGGGAGCCAGAGAATCACTGGTGTAGACCCCTTCACCTGCCCCCCATGCTGCCCTGCAAGGCGGAGGTGGGATGGGGTCCGACTTCACAAACGCTGAGTGGGAGCTTGTGGATGGGCACCTGTGGTTGCAGCCCACCCACTCCTGATGGTCAGTTTCAGGTGTACAATCAGCCATGTCAGGGCATTTGGTGGCACGCGAGCCACATGGTGCTGTGTTGTGGATGCGGGTAAAGGCTGTGGTCAGTGGACTGCACATAAGGGAGTTTTCCACAACTGCGTATGTGGGCTTCCTCCTGTAGTTGAAAGGGCCTCAGAGCAGCATGGAGGCTCCCTGAGGAAGAAGAATCTCTGCCTGAAGGCTGCAGCCGGGGGCCGCCCAAGAGTTCCCAGACAGTCCTGCCCAGAGCCTGGCCTGCAGATCTGAACTTGCCAATCCCCACAGCCACAGACGCCAACTCATTGAAATACATCTCTTAAACTACAGTTATGTGTCACATGACAACTTTTTGGTCAACAGAGGACTGCATAAAGGACAGTGATTCGATCAGACTGTAACGGAGCTGAAGATTCCTGGTGCCTTATGACATAGTAGTCACCCTAGCATGTTAGCACAATACACTCCTCATGTGTGTGTGGTGATGCTGCTGTAAACAAACCTACCATGCTGCCAGTCATAGGAAAGTCTAGCATCTACAGACATGAGCATGGAAGTACGCAGTGCTTGATGATGGTAATAAACCACAGGGTTACTGGTTTATTTATTCACCATGCTATACTTTCTGTTGTTATTTTAGAGTGTATTCCTTCTGCTTATAAAAACAAGCTAACTGTAAACAGCCAAAGGTGGGTTCTTCAGGAGGTGTCCTCCTGGGAGCTGGTAGCTCCATGCCCATCATTGCCCCTGAAGGCTTTCCAGTGGGACAAGAGGAGGAAGCGGAAGACAGTGATGTGTGTGATCCTGACTCTGTGTAGGCTGAGGCTAAGGTGTGTGTTTGTGTCTTTTTACTTTTATGTTACTGTGTTTACTTCTTTATTTGTTTATTTAATTATTTATTTATTGTTATTACTGAGTCTTAATAGACTTAACCCCGATGAGCTCTCTGGCCTGACCTCTGTATTTGGGGCCTGTCTTCAGCCAGGGACACGTAGGGGATTCAGGTCAGCATCAACTACAAGGCCACGGGGCTGCAGAGTCCCCTGAGGGCAGTGCACTGATGACCCCTTCAGTACTGCATCCTCCCTAGGAGGTTGGTAGGCCCAGATGACTGACAAGAATCATTGTAGCCTTTATGAAAGTCTTATAGAGATGAGGGTTGAGGGATATTGAAGTCCAGCCATTGCATTCCTGGGAGAGCTCACTGAGTATCCCAGGTCCTGCTGGGCATTTTCTGCTCCTGTCACAGGTGACCCTCAAAGGGTTTGTTTCAGGAGAGCTCTTTTCATTTCACTTTTCTTGCATGTGGATGTCCAGTTGTTCCAGCACCATTTGTTGAAAAATACTCTTTTCTCCATGTTGTTGTCTTTGCTGCTTTCCCAGAGATCAGTTGACTCTATTTAGGTCAGTCTGTTTCTGAGCTCTCTCTTCTGTTCCATTGGTCTATCAGACTGTTCTTCCACCAGTACCACACTGTCTTGATTCCTGGAGCTTTACTGTAAACCTGGAAGTCAGGTCATGCTCAGTCCTCTCACTCTATTCTCCTATATTGTACTGGCTATTCTGAGTCTCTTGTACTTTCATAAAAATCTCAGAAAAGTTCTTTTTGTCAATATTCATATGATAGTTTGCTGGAATTTTGATTGGGATTGCATTGATTCTATAGATTGAGTTGAGAAGAACCAACATCTTGACAATATTGAGTCTTCCTGTCCGTGAACATAGAATATCTCCTCATTGATTTAGTTATTATGTTTCTTTCATCAGATTTTTGTAGTTTTTCTCATATAGATCCTGTACATATTTTGTTAAATTTATACTTAAGTTTTTCATTTTGGGGGGTGCTAATGTAAATGACATTGTGTTTTAAATTTCAAATTCCAATTGTTCATTGCTGGTATATAGGAAAGTGATTGGCTTTTGTATACTAACTTTGTTTCATTAAGCCTCATGAAAATCCCTTGTTCTGTGTTATTTCAAATTTTCTAAATTGATAATCATGTTATCTCCAAACCAACAGTTTCGTTTCTTCCTTCCTAACCTGTATACTTTTCTTTCCTTTTCTTGTCTTACTGTGTTAGCTAGGACTTTCAGTACGACGTTGAAAAGCAATGGTGAGAGGGAATGTCCTTGCCTTATTGTTCATCTTCACAAGCAAGCTTCCAGCTTCTCACCCTTAAATATGAAGTTAGCTGTGAGTTTTTGTAGATGATATTCTTCTTTAAAAAAATTTATTTTAGGTTCAGGGGTATATGTGCAAATTTGTTATATAGGTAAATTCATGGATTTTTTTTTTTTTTTACAGATTATTTCATCAACCAGGTATGAAGCCTGGTACCCAACAGAACTAAAGATAAAAACCACATGATCATCTCTATAGATGCAGAAATGGCTTTCAATAAAATTCCACATTCCTTCTTATGAAAAACACTTAGTAAGCTAGATATTGAAGGAACATACCTCAAATAATAAGATCCATCTATGACAAACCCACAACCAATATCATACAGAATGGGCAAAGGCTGGAAGCATTTCCCTTGAAAACTGGCACAAGACAAGGATGCCCTCTCTCACCACTCCTATTTTCCATAGTACTGGGAGCCTTGGTCAGAGCAATCAGAAGAGAGAAGGAAATAAAAGGCACCCAAATAGGAAGAGAGGAAGTCAAAGTATCCCTTTCCTCAGATGACGCGATTCTGTATCTAGAAAACCCCATAGTCTCAGCCCAAAAGCTCCTTCAACTGCTGAACAACTTCAGCAAAGTTTCAGGACAGAAAATCAGCATACAGTAATCAGCAGCATTCCTACACGCCAACAACATGCAAGCCGAGAGCCAAGTCAGGAAGGCAATCCTAGTCACAACTGCCACAGAAAGAATAAAATAATGCTGGGCATGGTGGCTCACGCCTGTAATCCCAGCACTTTGGGAGGCCGAGGCAGGTGGATCACAAGGTCAGGAGATCGAGACCACCCTGGCTAACATGGTGAAACCCCGTCTCCACTAAAAATACAAAAAATTAGCAGAGCATGGTGGCGGGCGCCTGTAGTCCCAGCTACTCGGGAGGCTCAGGCAGGAGAATGGCATGAACCCGGGAGGCGGAGGTTGCAGTGAGCCGAGATTAAGCCACTGCACTCCAGTCTGGGAGACAGAGCAAGACTCCGTCTCAAAAAATAAAAAAAAATAAAAAAATAAAATAACTAGGAATATGGCTAACTGAGGGGCCTGAAGATCTCAACAGTGAGGATTACAAAACACCACTCAAATCCATCAGAGATGGCACAAACAAATGAGAAAACACTCTGTGTCTTGGTTTTTAACGAGAAAGTTTAAAAAGTAAAAAGAAAAATACAGAAAAAGCTTATAAACTAAGAATATAAAGAAAGAAAATATTTTTTCTTCTTAATTTTCTTAGTCTATAAGCTTTTTAGACTAAAGCTGTGCAGTGTTTGTGGTTTAAGCTATAAGTATATTACAAAGGAGTAAAAATGTTAAGAAATTTTAAAAGTTAATAAGGTAAAAAAGTTACAGCAAGCAAGGGCTGATGTATTCTTGAAGAAACAATGGTTTTGATAAATGGAGTGCGGCCTAAGTGCCCAGTATTCCTGAAGTCTACAGGTGTGTGCAGTAACGCCCCAGGCTTTCACAGTCACTCCCCACCCACCCCGTGACTCTCTCAGAGCCCCTTCTTGTCCTACCAGCTTCATTCACGATGAGCGCCCTGTACAGGTGTACCCTTTGCTATATTTTATATTGTATTTTTATTGTAACTTTTCTATTCTTAGATACACAAATACTCACCATGGCATTATAATTGCCTGCTATTCAGTACAGTAACATGCTGTATAGGTTTGTAGCCCAGGAGCCATAGACAACGCCACAGGCTCTGCCATCTAGCCTAGGTGTGTAGTGTAGTAGGCTGTACCGTCTAGGTTTGTGTGAATTCACTCTATGTGTGCACAATGATGAAATCGCCTAATGAGACTTTTCTAGAATATATCCCTTTCACCAAGGGACACATGACTGTAAATCTGTTTCTCTCTGTGTGTGCGTGTGTTTGGGTGTATCTGTATGTGGTACATGTGCATATATATATATATATATGTATTATATATGTATAGATAGTAGATGTTGTATCGATATGGAGATAGATGATCTCCCTACTGGCCCTGTTCTCTGGAGAACCCTGACCATACATAATGGCTGACCAGATGCTGTGGGCCATCTGCATGCACAGTCCATGCTGTATGTGTGTGTGTGTGTGTGTGTGTGTGTGTGTGTGTGTGTGTGTGTCTGTGTGCATGTTTGGGTGTATCTGCATGTGGTACATATGTATAGATAGTACATGATATATAGATATAGAGACAGATGCCATCCCTACTGGCCCTATTCTTTGGGGAGCCCTGAATGGATGCTTTGGGCCATCTGCATACATAGTCCATGCTCTCTTCATCTTCTGGTTCAACACATGCCGTGCACACATCTCATACACTTTCCTCATCTTACTCTAAGGCAGCTCATCACCACACATGTGTGGCTCAGTATTTCACTCACCAGACCTCTGCCTTTACTGCTCGGGCTTCCTGGGTCTTGAACATATTTTCTGTACTAAAAAACTAAGATCCTAATTGGATGGAATTGTATCTGGGACTTGATGGCTTGTCCTTGGAAGGGTTTGCATTGAGGTTAAGTATGCGGCCACCCACAGCATTTGAGGTTGCGGTGTGCCCTGCAAAGACGTTTAGAGGAGCTTGCTGTTTGGCTAACAAAAGGCCATATAATGAATCAAAACTTTAGGAAATCATAAGAACTTAAATAGAGTTCAACAGTTTTATAACTGAGCTAAAGCTATTTCTACAGAGGCAGCTGAGAAACCGGTTTGAACTGTTTGGATACCATTTCCTGACGTGGGGAAACCTGTCTCTATGATGTATTTTGAAATTCGAGGTAAAATATGATGCAGGCTGCTGGTTTATGACTACCCTGTTATTCATCCTTTCATCTGCTCTGAGGATCAACATTTCTGAATTTATTGGATACATATGTCTGAGCTCTCACTCAGTGGGGAACAACACAATTTAAAACTAGGAAACGGGACTGCAGCTTTGGCAGGAGACGGATTCTAGTGTGAGGAATATGCAGACACCATTGGTGTGTTTTAAAGAGATGTACTTAAAGCGGTAGGATTTCAACTTACAGGCTGATAAAGCACAGTGAAGAGTTACCAGAAAGGCTTATCTGAAAACAGCTGGATTTCGCTACAAGCTGGGTAGATTTGCCGGATCGGTTCTCGTGGCCACTTCGAACTCACTCCGATATTGGAAAGCATCTACAGGGCTGGAACTGTGTGATTCTTATGTATTTGGGGAGAACTAAATAAATAAAGCTCTCGTTTTTCCTCCTAGCTCCGCAGTGGGAGTGGAGTCAGCATTTCTTCTTGCTGTTGAGCTTCGGGACAGGCATTCATCTCTTGTGCTCACACAGTTCTTTCGGTTGAACATCTGCAAGGTGACATAGATTTGAGGGACTGTCACACTTGACTAGAGCCCACTTGGGTGCTCCTGGAACCTGGAACGAACAAACTCTAAGAGGAGATTGAAGATTGCCCACATGCTGGGACTCCAGGCTGAATCACTTCAGGTGGCCTCAGAGGGAACACCTGTCTAGTGCTGCCAAGAAATAAACCTTTCAGGGAAAAGGGATTTTGGTCATAATTCAGTCGCAATTTATTTTGTTGTATTTTGGCCATTTCATTTGCTTGACAGACTCTTATTCAATGGCCATGTGTAATCCACTCATGTTCTAAAGACCAGTGCGCAGGGGCTGGCGGATAAGAAAAAAGAACATTTCTGTCTACGAAAGTCCAAGGTGCCATGAGGTGTGGAGGTAGGGCTTCCTCATTCCACCCAGACATGTCTAGAAGGCAGTAGTTGAGGCAACAGTTGGTGGACATGGAGACAGGCAAGGGGCATCCTAGACAAGGGAAGGCAGTGTGTTGCTCTCACCAGGTAACTCATGGAAGAACAATCTGAAGTGACATCATCAGTTCCACACCTGTCCATCAAAAGCCTGAGTGATAGACCTGTGAGATGAACCAGGGCTCCTGTACTAACCAGAAGGTCGATGCAGGGAAGGCACATGCTTTAGAGGCATGAGGTTGTGAGTGGGTACCTTTGGATGTGGGTCTCCCTAGAGTCAGGAAGCGTGAACTGACACCCCCAGCCCCCTTACTTGGGAAACCAAGTGAACAGTGGTCAGAGATGAGGTGCCATTGGGAGGGGCTTCAGGAACTGTGGTTTTGGGAGTCACTGATGACAAAGGCATTGGGAACGAAGATGATTGCTCAGAGCCCATAAAGTGAGCAGGGAGGCCTCAGACTGTTCTCGGAACACCAGGATGGACAAGACAGACACAAGAAGATGAGTCCTGAAAGGCCACCAGGAAGGCTGGTCAGACACAGAGGAGCCGGGGAAGAATTGTAGCCCAGAGGCCACATGGTAAATTAGTCCAGTGAGACAATATGACCAACCAAGATGGCAAAATGACAGTGGAATAACTCAACCAATGTCTGAAAACATAATGGACTCTGCTCCTGGGTGTTTATTCCTATTATTTCACTTTAGTATAGTGATCTCAAGTTCATAACACGATTTCATACAAATGGTCTCTCTCATTTGAATATTCAATAACCCTATGAGATGCATTGGGAAAGCATTTTTTTCAATTCCAGTTTTTGGTAATGTGTTCACTGAGACACAGAGTTTGAAAGATCATTATTTCACTTGAAGAGTTGTGCTGCATGAGCAGTCTGAAGCGCGGCTTCCTGTGTTTTCATTCCTGAGCTCCATGAGGCTCCAACTCTGGAGGAGGAAGAGAGCAGAGACGCATACGCAGTGGACCCTGCCTGGGGCACTCAGTGCTGGGCACGGGAGGTGGGCAAACCAGCGATGACAAAGACGCCTGTCCCCAGAGAGTGGGGGCGGGGAGGGCTCCTGGAAAAGCCACTGCTTAAGTGGAGATTTACAGACGGGAAGATGCACAGGTATTTGCCAGACAAGACCAAGTGGGGGAAACATGCTCTGACAGAGAGGAGACAGATGTGATGATGATGAACCATCTTCTCAGGGGAACAGAGACACCCAGGGCCCCATGTTCATAATGGGTAAAATCAATGTGAGATTAGACCCAGGACTCCTTGATGCTCACCCCGGGGTGCTGCTGCTTCTCCTCCTCTGGTTTCATCTGTCAACTTGACTATCTATCATCTGTCTATCTATCTATCTATCTATCTATCTATCTATCTATCTATCTATCTATCTATCTATCATCTATCTCTCTATCATCTCTATCTCCATATTTAGCTCTCTGTCTCTCTCTCTGTCTCTCCTGTCTCCATCTCTTTATCTGTGAAGATATCTCTGTGTCTTTATCTCTCTCTCTCTCTCTTTATTTATCTATCTATCTCCATCCCTGTCTCTATCTCTCACATCTCGTCTCTCTATCTCTATCAACATCTATCTCTTTATCTAGTTCTCTATCTCCATCCATCCACATATCTCTCTATCATTGTCTTATCTCTCTCTCCACTGTCTCTATCTATCTATCTATCTATCTATCTATCTATCTATCTATCTATCTATCTATCTATCTCTGTATCTATCTATCTCTCTATCTATCTCTGTATCTATCTATCTCTCTATCTATCTATCTATCATCCAGCTATCTAGTTATCATCTATCTATATGTATCATCTATTTAATTATTTGAAACTTAAGCTTATAGCATCAAATGTTGATGAAGTATGGAACAACCTCACTCTCAGACATTTTCGCCAAGTGAAAACTGGTTCAACTACTTTGGAAAACTCTTTTTCTCTAAAAGTAAACCTACATCTACCCAATGACCCAGAAACTTCACTAAGTATTTACTCAAGAGAACGGAACTTGATTGATTGGAAATTGATTGATTAATGCCACAAAAACACAAAATTCTCAAGGAAGCTATCTGGCCTTTTCAACAATGAAAGCAGTCAACCATAGGAGACATAAAAAGAGCGTGTGTGTGTGTGTGTGTGTGTGTGTGCGCGCATGTGGGCATGCACATGAGTGCACACACAGGATCATGGCAGTGGAGGACAAGCACACAACTGCAGTCCATGGCTGCAACTAAGGATAGGCTGGAGATGACACTAGGGAATCAGGGAGAGGTGGCAGGCACATTTGAGGTCATTGCTATCCCGACCACTTGGGAGATAATAAAAACACAGTTCATGGCAGGTTTCATGATGGAAGGATATTGTGAACCATGGAGTGGTGGAGATTGAGTATGGAACTTCATGGTGAGGAGAAGACAGTGGACCTGGTCAGGGCTGATGATGACCAAACAGCAGCTGGCACAGCCGGCACCATTATCAGACTTTCCCCTTCTAAAGAAGCTTGCTGAGAAAACAGCCAGTCGTGAGATGTCTTCTGTAGTGGGGAGGCTCCTTCTGTGAAAAGGAACCAATGGATGGACGGTAACAAGAGATTTTGAGTATCTACACCAACTTAGAAAAAAAAAAGACTTTTTCAGTGGAGGTGATGGGTTTGAGGATAAGTGGCTTTTTTGTTGTTTCTTTGTTTGTTTTTGTCTTTTATTTTTATTTTTCCCTGCCTACCTCCTTTCTTTCTTTCATGTTTGTGTTATTGTGTTATGTAAATTTCCTGCAACAAACATGTATGCTTTTCTAAGAAACATATACAACAGAATTTCTTGCAAGTTAGGAAAAGATTTTTTATTATACTCTGATGATCTATTCATAATTTTAAAATATAAGGAATAGAACTTGAAAATATTTCAAGAGAAATTGTATTCTTAAGCAGTCAAAACAGCTAGGAAGGAAGACCAGATGGTAGAGGTAACGGGATTTTGGAAGCCCTTAGGATACATTTTAGGGCCACCGACACATCCCAGTTGATCACAGGACTTCTGCAGGCAGTGATGTCTAAACACTCCTGCAGGGTGGGGGGCTCAGAGGGACCAATAACCAGTCCTGGGCAGAGAATGAATTTAGGGCAAAAAAATTAGAGACAGACTTTTTTATGGTTGGAATTAGAACTATTAAATAAAAATAAAGGGAGAGGAAGAAAAAAAGGTTATTTAGACTACACCTCAAGAATGATGTAGTTTTCCCATCAGGAGCGTATCTGCTTCACATGGTGCCTTGTTGGCTGACAGGCATATCTTAGGATCTCACAAAACGCTGAGGCCATCTAGAAACTCCCAACCACGTCTGCAGAAAGATGCATACTGAAGACACCTAAAATGCGCCTGGTGGTGTTAATTAAAGATGGAACCACTTGGAGGAAGCCACTCACTGAAGCAAAAATATGTGTTCCCACATGTGGTAATTTTCCTGTAGCTCTTTTTATTTTTTATTTGCTGATAGGAGGAGACTTTTGATGAATACTTATGGGACACTTCAGGCTTGAGTAGGGTTAATCTCTTTAGTTCAGGTGAGTTCATTTTAGCCATGATTCACTTCATTGGCTATCTGTAATGATTATTAACAAGCTTAAAGACCTCTGGGAGATTGTGGATAAAAATGCAGAGCCAGAGAAGTAGGCTATCATTATGCTAATAGGGTCGGAATAATAATTACCAGGCGCACACAGTTTCCATAGGAATCCCGGGGATGGGAACAGGTCACCAGGTTAGAAAATCTCTCCCCAGCTTTACATCCCGTGGTTGCACCATGCACACATACACACACACACACACACCCCACTCTGACATAGAAAGGCAGTAAATAGATGTTTATCTACATTATTTTGCCATTGCACTTAGATGAATTCACAGTCAGACGAAGAAAGATGTGAAGAAATAACATTTATGCTTTTTGTGCATCAGTGACACATTCTAACAGCCTTAAGTGTGGATTTGGTTAAAATAGTTTTTACCTTTCTTTTCAAATATATCACATGCATTCCAACTGCTCATTTCATACAAGTATTTCTAGTGGTATCCTTATAACAACAGGAATGGAATGCATCTACTACCTTTGTTGGATTTGTAGGTGAGAGCTGTTCATCTTTACTTTTCTCTTCCCTGTTTCTTTTTTTCTTTCTCATGCACAAACATCGCAGTGCTTCCCTCCATGTCCACACCCTTCCTCCGGCACCCATCAGTCACACCACTGTTTTCCAGCATCCTCCTCTGTCTGTGCATTTGGCTGTGTGTTCTTGAGGGTAGGAATTGTGCCTTATTCATCATCATGCACTCTTTTTCTGGCATAATATGTTGCTCACAGATATTTAATATAACACTTTTTTTCTAAATGCATGAGTAAGTGGCCAGGGACATTCAGTTAGCTGTGTGTAGGTTTCCCTGCACCAAATCCACAACCTTTCTCAGCATACATCTAATTCCCAGGCCAACCTCAGGGTAGGTAAAGAGTTACCATTTGTAGAGGGAGGATGCCAGACTCCATGCACCTGTTGTCTTGGCTCACCTGGAATCATCTTCAATGGGAAAATGTCCAAGGCAGAGGGCTGCTTAGGCCAGAGGAGGCTTCCCCCATTTTACTGCTTTGAAGAGGTTGGCACCCAATTCAAGGTTCTTGTGTGGATGGATGAAAACGTGACAGGTTTTAGGGAATGATGAAGACACACACATAGAAACAGATCCTCATCTTAGTGGAATTCTGTGGGTGAGGTAGGGTCATGGTTGATACTCACATTAGGAAGAGAAGGGTGGGTGGGGCAGGAGCCGCCAGCTTCAATGTCCTCCCTGAGTGGATGGGCTCCACCTCCAGATCAGGTGGCAGAGAGGACTGTTCTCATGTGGAGGCAGCCACAGTGCAGATGCTGCAGAGGACAGCCCTGGGGAGTGGTGTTCTGGGACATGGCGCAGGGGACGAGGGGAGCAGCTTCCCCTTCAGGGAGTCCCTGTGGGTGCTCAGGTGAATAGCTCCAGGAGCTGGGACCCCCCAGGTGGTGGCTGTCTAAGGAGTGACAGCCCACGTACCCATAGATGGTAAGTTCTGTCACATCCCCCCAGGTGGCGTCCCTCTTTAGTGAAGCTGTGCTGCAGGCAGGGTGAGGCCAGACTTGGTGGGGTCAGGGGGCCCAGCAGGGAGCCAGCAGGAAGCAGATCTGGGACCCAGGCTTCAGGGCCGAGCAACATCTGCCCTCCACGGGCTACCTCCTGAGGCTCCTCAGCACACACTGGAAAGCCAGGCCCTCACCTGGTGTCCTCCACAGTGCCAGGACTCTGGTGACAAGGTGTTTGGAAGGGACAAAGCTGAGGGGGTGCTGCGGGGGCTGAGTTAGTCTTGAAGGAGCCCGCAGGATCCCTGGGACCCTGTTCCCAGCTGAGGCCGTTTTGTGGTGTTGTTAATAGACTGTTTGCTTCTGATCTTCAAAACCTAAAGTGAGCTCTAATACCAGTGAAAAGCTGGGAAGAAAAAGGATCCCTCTTTAAGACCAGCTTTTTACACTGTATTTATAACACCTTTTACATCTCAATTTGGTGACTTTTTAAATCTCAATTGATAATGCTTTTTAAATCTTAACATAACCAAATGGTTACATTGCCTTGAATTTACATTGCTGCCTGGCTACTTTTCAATCTTAATACAACGTTTCAAGGTACAACCAGCTACCTTCATCAATAACTTATGTGCACCTGATCCATCAGCCTCTCAAGGATCATTGTTGCAAATATTTAAACCTGGATTATTCAGTCTCAGCTGCTGCTTCCAAAGGCGACTTGTCCTATATTGCAACTCTGAGATTTCCATTAAAAACCCGTAAGGTCAGTGAAATGAAGTTAATTAAATTCCTGCCTAGATCTGTTTTAAACGCTTTAGCTTAGCATTCTCGGTGGAGAATTGTTCATCGTACTCCACTGGTGCCTAATGTGGAAAAAGTCTGAGTGAGGATGGTGGGATGGAGGGTGACGCGCCCAGTTGTGGTCTGGTGGAACCTCCCTGGAAACCACTGTCCTGACTACCTGCCCAGCACATGCGTGTCTGCTTGAGTCGACTGGGCTCTTTTTTCAGCACATCCCAAGGTGCATCACGTGCTGTGTGTCCGCAGTGTGGCCGTCGACTCTCAGGAACATTGTGTGGGACTCAGAGACTTGTCCATCAGCACTGTGTGTCCCAGCGGAACAATGCGAGCCACCCACGCGTCACTGATGTGTCTTTGGCAAAGTGGGCAGGTGTGGACAGGAATTTGCCATCATAGCAGATGCGTCAGACCCCATTGTTTTTGATCCAGAATTTGCCCCCTTAAGAAATGAATTTTAAACAAACGACTTGGTTTCTGTAACTAAATTCTTTATGAAAGATGTTTCAATACATACTTAGAAAGTTTATCTAAAAGTGTTCATGGAAAATGTAATATATTTGATTGGACGTTCATGAAGCTTCTTTTTGAGAAAGTTTGTTTTTGATCAGTTAGGTCAACTATAAATACATACTGTTCCAATTGTATCCATGTCATACAAATGCAACTATATAAGCTTTACCTTCCTCTCTAGTCATAAAAATACCAGTGTGGGGTGGAATATTTAAAAACATATCATTTTAAGTGTATTTTTTATTATGATGTAAATCTCAGAGACCCCATGTAGACTCAGCCAGAGGATTAAGAGGAGAAAGTTTTGTGTGGGGTGGGGCATCAAGGATGAGGAAAGTGGGACGAAGACTCTCAAATCCTTTCTCCTTTCTCCAAATCTGACAATAAACAGATCGATCAGTGGATATTTTCCATAAGTGTGTTCTTTATGTTCCATTGCTCCCTGGTACACACACATCCTCTTGACTGAGTAACAAGATACTTACTCTTCCTCCCCATCTCTGATGTCCCAAAAAGTAAGCCCCTTCCACAAGCTTCCCCCACATCATAGCACATGATAAATCTCTCCTCTAATATGCAGTTGCAGGGAAAAGCTGAACAAGATGAAGATTATCTTGAGTGCAGCTTCGTTATATTCTAACAGTTCTATTTCTCCATCTGGCAACCATCTTTCATGAAGATCAAAAGGCTGTCCAACCTTCACTGGTTCTTCCTTGCAGTTCGTTCCTGTGAGATGGGTGGGCTGCCAGCAGTGTCCTAAGCTAACCGCAGGACAGGGGCAGGGAAGGGCCATGTCTCAGGTCACAGGAGCACCCCTGTGGCCAGGTCCCTGCCATTCCGGAGCCCCGCCTCGGTCCCACCCACAGAGCTCCCTGGATCCCAGCTTCTGAGCTGTGTCACACGCAGGCAGGAGCATGCCTCTCTCTCTGTGTTCATCCTCTTAGCATTTCCCTCCGGGGTATCTGCCCTAGGGTGTGTGAGAAGAACAGAAATACAACTCCGAGACCTACAGGTGTACTGGGGTTCCAGCGCCTCAGTATGCTGGTGCCAGCTGCCCTTGGGGCCTCAGCTGCTGACCAGAGGGCCGGCCTCTGTTATCTGCCTGTCCCTGCATCTGACATGGAATGATCGTAACTCCATGAATGACGTGGACCCGTCAGGTCAGTGGGATAATCAGTAAGCTTTAAATGTTATAAGCAGAAATGTGCATTGATAGTGTTGGTTTTCTTAGACAATCGCCACTTTTAGAAAATGTCATGTTTTTAAGTTGTACCATCTTATATTAAGAAACGAGTCCACACGATGTTTAGAACATGTTTAAAAATTTTTTAAAAAAAGCACACACACAGCCGTACATAAATTCTGATTGACTGAAGGGCTGCTGTAAGATGTGTTCACAGAAGCCGTCTCCTAGCTGGGCTCACTTGGGGGGATTAGGAGACTCTAGGACAAGGTAGCAGGGGACTGTTGAATAGGAGAAAGTCCTCTTCAGTGAGTTCTGGGGCTCCTGAGTCTTAACGGCAAAGGTGCGTCCCATCGTCTGAGATATCCCTGCTCCCACAGAAGGTGGGATTTAGCCTGTCCGTGAGAGTAAGAGCACCAGTGAAGACTCCAGAGACCAACCGTGAGGTCATACGCACTTGTGCAAACGAGGCGGCTGGGTTCCAGGGACCACACTGTATGATTCCTGGGAAATGGGGATCCTGAAAGTGTGAGATACGCACACAGCCAGAGGAATAGAGATCATAAATGTTCCCTTTGCTGTGGCTAATGTGCACATTTTTAAAGTCTCCTCTATTTACAAACTATTCAAGAGTACATATTAGTGACTATTGATTGATAATTATTTTTTATTGATGAATAAAAAATACTTGTCGTCTGCATCATGAAGAGAGATTCCTTTTCAATTGTTTAAATGTAAATGCTATATGCTGTGTCTGGCCACCTTGAACAGAGAGTGCTTTTTCATCTGCTGTGGGAAATGCTTGGAATGCTTGGGAAAATGGATTGATCTTAATGATCACTTATAAGCAGCTCCATCAGCCTGCAAATAAACCCAGTCAGTCCGTGATCGTGTGTATAATACCTGTCCAAAGGTCTACAACCATGGAGCGACTTTGTGAAGTGCAGCTGGAAGCTCCGTAGTCCTCCATGCCAGGATAAAAGCACGGAAATTATAATATCACATGCAATTATTTGAGGGCTTTTCCTCACCAGATGGTGTTCATGTGTCAGATGCAGGAAACTTGCTTTGTTCTGGCTGTGTGGTTGGATCAGGGGTTTGCAGGAGACTGGGTGTCGTGCTGGCTCAAAGCACTGACAAGGACTCTTGCCCTGCCCCGGGGGCACTAGCACTGCTGAATCGGGGACGCTGACTCCCCTGATGAGCATCGCTCAGGACCAAGGGAACTGGTTATCCACACACAGTCAAGCCACCGACTGCGTGTACTACAGATGGGGCCTCTTGGTAATCACAACAAGCCCATGGAGGCCTTAACTTCATAGAGAGGTCTTGGCTGGAGGGCTGGCCCACACCACTGTTGACACACGGTGGGTCTTGTGAGGACGCCCAGGGTCTTCTCCTGGGAAGGTGGCTTTGCCAGGGAGAACTGTACACGCACTCTTGTACCCACTGCAGGCACCCAGCCTGGCTTTCCCTTTGCTCCTCGAAAGTTTTCTAGAAATGCATTTCCTAGGAGCCCCTTCACAGCCAACATGTTGACTCTGATATGCGTCTCCCTGACTTTGCAACAGAACACTCAAACCCTTTCTGCTGACAGACAGTCCTGTGCAGTGGAGAGACACCCAGGAAACAGGGTCAGAATAAGTCAGGCCCGAGGCCTTCAGGGAGGTTCGCTGGAGGATTTCCAGGTGGCAGGTGGGATTTGCAAGGCTGCTGTGTGGGAGGCTTTTGTCCAGCAGGCCTGGGCCCCACGTCCATCTCAGCACTGGCACGGCAGTCGAGTCCCCCATCCTCCATCACGTGTCAGGTGGGCACGGTCAGGGCCGACACATCGCAGGTTGGAGGGCCAGGAACCGTGGCTCACATGGGTGACATTTCCACACATGGGCTCTCTGTGCTGTCCTCACCCTGGAACACATAGCCGTGATAACAAAGCCCCTTGGCCCTGGTTTCTAGTGCTACCTCTTGCCAGGAAACTAAGTTGTCATCACGCAGCCAGTCAATGATAGGGTTATTAGTAATGGTAATCGGAAAATGAAAGCTTTTGCTTATAAAAAGAAAGGGGGAGAAGGGAGATTGTGAGAAGCCGGGACAAATTACCTCCCACACACTTTGTGTAAATGTCGGGAATGAAACTGATAGAACTTGACAAAGTGCCGTGGAAATATAAAAATGGAAACAAGCTAAAACGTTTTCAAAACCCTATTTCTGACAGTTTCTGCAGCACATCCAATGCTCATGGAATTGAAAGAGAAAGGGACATTCAAATGGCTTTGGGCTTATTTGAAGTCTTGGTTACACATAGATTGTGAAGGTGGTGACTATGTGTGTGTCTCACAGCAACTCCCGAGGAAGTCGCTGCTGTCTTGACAGTGTCGGCACCAAGTCCAACCCCCACCAGATGCAGGTGTCGGGCCTCTCTGTGGATACAGAGGGCTGGGGACAGTGGCTCAGTTGACCTTTGTCTCTCCAGGAGGCCTTATCCTGCCCAGTCCATCCCAGCCGTCCTGGAGAACCAGCTGGGCCTGCTCATCAGCCTGAAAAGTGGGAGAGGGGAGACAAAGGCAGCAGGAGGCCCCTGGGGACCTCAGGAAGACCCTGTCCTTGTGCCACCATGGTCATTGTGGAAGCATGGGCCGACTTCCCTCATTACACATCCTTTACTCTCTCTTTTTTTTTTTTTTTTTTTCTGTTTCCAGGCTGGAGTGCAG
>NW_012115110.1:538301-543526 GCF_000951035.1 Colobus angolensis palliatus
TTTTTTTGTATTTTTAATAGAGATGGGGTTTCACCATGTTAGCCAGGATGGTCTCAATCTCCTGACCTCATGATCCGCCTACCTCAGCCTCCCAAAGTGCTGGGATTATAGGCGTGAGCCACCGTGCCCGGCCTATAATTTTTTAACAACTACATCTTTCCACACACATGTTCATGCTGACATTTAAATTTTTCCTTTGTATTTCAGTAGTTGCAAAGTATGTACTGTCTGTCAAATCATAAAATGTTTGCATCTTAAGCCAAAATTATCACGTAACTATTTTAACTGATTGGATGCCCACCAGCGTCTATGACCAAAACCAATCAGCAGCCTTGAAATTTAGGGTTGATAGTCATGTGATACCAAACCTCATCTATTCAAAAGTGTGCAAACAATCTAGAATTTGTGATACGACACTGAATTGATACCCACCCACATCTATTTAACAACACGTAGCAATCTTTTAATAATAGTTAAAAATGGTGCCCATCTTTTCTTTAGCTTCTATTTCCATTACGTTAAAACTGTGAATTTTATCTACTGTACTTTTTTTTAAAGTTTTTCATTGATCACTCATTCTTCTTTGCAAGGAAAATACAGATAAAATTAAAATTCCATTTTTTCATAATTTTTGATAAACTTTTCTTCTGAATTGAGTTATCATTGGAAACATTGCTAAAAATTGAATAAAACAATAGAAATATATCATACACTTAAGATTTATTAAATGTAAAAATTGAATGCTATTGGAAGCAAATCCTCTAAAACAGATGTTCATTGATAATATTATGGCTAGAATGAAACATGATTCAAATTTATTTATTCTATAGTTGTTATAATTGAGAGCATGCATAAGTAGATGTGAATAAAAGCAATTTGGGTATAAAAATATCTTCAGGTTTTCTGAAACTCTGATTTAGAGACCAAAAATTATATAGCAATCTATCAAAAATTAGTCTTGATGGTCATGTGACAACTAGATTCATTCTTCCCTGAAATTTGATGACTACGAAGAGCTGGTAGCTACCAGACATGCAGAAATATTGTTAATACCTTTTTACCCCTTCACCTTTTCACCCTGGACCTCTCGTTTGGTGTCCTAGAGCCTCCTGGGACAGGACCAGGCTCCACTGCTAGGTTCCTGGTGGTGAGATGGGGCCTTCCTTTTCTGATGTGCCAAAAGGGTGACTTGGAAGCTGGGATTCCAGAAAGCAGTGTCTTCAAGCCCGTCTGTGCAGCATTCCCCTTGGAAGCCTCTTTCTTGGGGTTTTCACACCGGGTTGAAAACTTTGGCTCCAGATTACCTGGAATGACTTCAAGGCTTTTAGCTTTTCCGTATGACTTTTCTGTGTTGGTATGCTGGGAGAGAAGTTCTCAACATCCTAACACACTTCCCGACAAAGGAGGGGAAGTCAAATAATTCACCGTGAGCAACCATCCATGTGTAACTGAGGAAGGCTTAGGGTGAAGCCCTCACTTTTTTTTTTGAGGCAGGGTCTCACACTATCACCCAGGCTGGGATGCGATGCCTCAATCACTGCAGCCTTGACCTTCCAGGCTCAAGCGATCCTCCCACCCCAGCCTCCAGAATAGCTGGGACTAGAGGTTCGTGCCACCTGCTCCCCCACCCCTGGCCCCAACTAATTTTTCTTTTTTTGTATTTTTGCAGACATGGGGTTTCACCATGTTGCCCAGACTGGTCTCAAACTCCTGGGTTCAAGTAATCCACCTGCCCTGGCCTCCCCAAGCACTGGGTGCAGGCATGAGCCACTGCACCCAGCCTGAAGCCCCCACTTCTGTGTGACCCGTGAAGGAAATGGTACCAAAGAGCTTGTGCAGCTGGACCCTCGGTTTGCTTCCATTCATTCAAGAGAAGCAGAACAAAAGTGTAGACAGTCTATACCAAGTAACACCAGATATTTCTAACAGGTTCATAAGCACATGCTTTGGGGGTATTTGTGTAAAAAGCAGGACGGCCGTATGGAGATCCTTTGGTCCCTGGTTACATATTACATACTTCATGAGCATAATAAAGAGATTAATATAAAGAAAATATGGTACACTCTTAAGTAGCTTTCCAACAGGAAAAAAATACTTAGCAATATTTTTCACTGTCCATTTCATTTCCTTTTTCACTTACAGATGTTGAAACTAGAAAAATAAAAGGGCTTGAATGTCCATAAATTATTACCAGCAGCATATGACATGGAACAGGGTATCATTCAGAAGAAAAAGAAATCATGCCTTTAAAAAGCATTTTGCGAGCTCAAATGGGACTTATGTCAATCAAGAAAGATGTCTGCATTCCAGGGGCTCAGTGGACAACTGTCCCCAGCAGTAGGCAGAACACTGCAGAAAAGCTTGCATGATTCAGTTTCTGTTACATTGACCCAGTATTTTAGAAGACTATTTTTAATCTAATTTTTTGAACAAACGTTTTAAAAAATCAGTTTAAATGTACAGACATTTGCAAAGAGAGTTTCAAGAATTCCCACATGTGCTTTCCCTGGCTTTCCTTGATGTTCACATCTCATGTAACTATGAAACCTTTACCAAAACTACGAAGTGAATGCTGGTCTAACTCTATTAGCTGAACCCAGACTTGACGTGGTGTTCACCAGTTTTTCCACCAACATCCCTTTTCCCACCCAGCATCCGGTCCAGGACATCACACTGCATTTAGTCCTCACAACTCCTCGGCCTCCTCCAATCTGGGACAGTTTCTCACATGTCTTTGTGTTTCCTAAACGCCTTTGACGGTTTGAAGGATGTTGGTCAGGTGTTTTGTAGACCGTCCCTCAATTTGAGTTTGTTTAAGGTTTACTCATGGTTTGACTGGGGTTATAGGTTTTGAGGAAGAAAACCACAGAGGCGAGGTGGCTTCTTATCACATAGGACTTTGTGCAGGATCTCCACAGACACCTCTGGTGATGTCACCGGGACATCACAGCTCACTGCAGCCACAGACAGGTGGCTGGGATACTGCTGACAGTCACTGGGCTTCCCTTCCAGAGTCTGTTGGGAAGGATCACAAAGCCCAGTGGACACTCACAGAGGAGAGGTGGAGGGGGAAGCTGCAGCTCCACTTCCGGGAGAGAAGACTATTTACATCTATTATTTGGAATTTCTCCATAAAAGGGGAGGGGCAAGCTGCAGCTCCACTTCCTGGAGAGGAGGATATTTACATGTATTATTTGGAATTTCTTCGTAAAAGGGATTTGTCCTTCTCCTTTTTGTTAATTTATGAAATTAACTCTAGCTAAGAAATTCCCTATGTATTTCATAGATCAATAAAATAAACAAAACCCATTCCACATGTGTACTTAGAAAAGGTTAGAAAAACTTAACTCTTCAGTGATAGCGACGATGCTCCCTCTCCCCCGGCTTGGGGGTGGGGGACTCTCGTTTGCATATTTCCGTCTTAGAGGCCCACACTGAGCATACAGACCCACACGAGGTTCAAATGCCAAACTTCAGGTGAAAAAGGCATATGGGCAATGCTGAGAATGAACATGACAGATTGTGTATTTTCAGTGAGGTTTTTTTAAGCATGGAAACTCCTCTTTGTTCCATAATGCTTGTTTTAATTTGCAGTTTGCAACTCTTGCGTTGAGGTGCAACAACCTACTCTGACTTTTGGTTAACTCTTGACCAGAATTGAATCCTGCTGTTGGAATTTCAACTGGAAGTGAAGGTAATATTTAATAGTGCTAGGATTGTATTTCACAGCTCAAAGGTTTTGCTGAATGTTCACATCGCCCAGTAATGTTTTGTTTAGAGGTGGGCACGAGCCCCACCGTTCCCGGCTTAGCAGATTCTCTTACAGAGTGTTCTTTGGGAGGTGTAAATGAGGCCTAAGTGTTAAAAACGTGGATCCTGGTACCGGGTGATATTTTAAACAATTACAGATGGTGGCAGGCTGGCTGTAATTGACAGCAGTGTCAGCCCCAGAAAGGGACTTGACAGGCTTCGGCATATGATGATTAATTACTGCGCTCTGTCTCTGGGCGTTCCAATTTCCTCTCGTGCAGCTCATAGCTGGAGTGAAATCTGTAGCTCCTATTACACCACACAGCACAGGAAATGTCTTTTCACTGCCCTATCCAAGGACCACTCATGGCTGGGAAAGTTGCTTGAGCAAGTCTCTCCCTGACAGGTTGTATCTGGAGAAGATTTGGCACAGGGAACACAGAAAGGATGCGAACAACAGGAGTGTCCCCTCTCTTCTGTAGTTACTGTAAGCTGGTAACGACTTACAAATTGAGTCAGGCCAATGGCCATCAAGCAGACTGGCTCTACTTCTGAAAAAATAGAATTGCCTGAAACAATGATGGCTTTGAGGATGATAATAAAAGGATAAAAGAGTCATCTCTTTGCTTGCTTTTATTTCACCAAAATCACATTTGCACTAGCATAACAGATAATATAAGGACACATGCACTTAGATCGTAGGCTACAGAGACACAACTCTGCATTCCATACCTGTTGTTATTTCTCTCCTTTGCCAGTTGGAGCTGGGCACCTCCATCAGCTGGGAGAAGTCATGAAGCCTTGAGTTGAGGGCCAGCAGGCTCTCCCCGCAGCCTCGGCTGGTGGTCACTGTGCGTGGGTGAATGGAGTGGCGCCGGGCTGTCTGCTTTGGGCAAATGAAGGTGATCACTTTGAAGCTTGGCCTTTGGGCAGATGCTTTCTACAACTTCCTAAACCTTGTACTAAGTTTGACTTCTGGGAAAGTCACTTTTTTCTTTTACAACTTTACAAACAACAATGAAGTATCCCCACCCTCAACAGTTGGACTCAGTGGGAAAGAGGGCGTTTCCAAGAGGATCTGGGTGTACTGGCAGACCAGATGAGGTCAGAGGCACAGGGCGGGTGGTGAGGCCAGTGGAATTGAGCAGCTTTGGTGGAGAGTCCAAAGGTGTTCTAAATGCAGCACTGTACAATGCTGGGCTCATTTGCAGAATATTAGGAAAAAGAAGCAGCCAGCAGCCAGCCCCAGCCTATAGAGGTGGAAAACGGAGTGATCGTATTGTAACACCAGGGCTGGTAGAAAGTCACACAGAAAGGGGTAGAGCTTAACTCCACCCTTCTTAGGATCTGTCAGGGGCCTCTGCCCCTGTACCAGGCAGCAATCCAGACTCTGCACCCTCCTTCGCCTCACCCTGCTCATACCTGCAGGGTTCCATGTCTTCCTTCCTTCCTTCCTTCCTTCCTTCCTTCCTTCC
>NW_012115110.1:543576-552346 GCF_000951035.1 Colobus angolensis palliatus
CTTCCTTCCTTCCTTCCTTCCTTCCTTCCTTCCTTCCTTCCTTCCTTTCTCTCTCTCACTTTTTCTTTCTTTTTTTTTCTTTTGGTTCCCCTGGCCAGCAGAACTGGGGAATTTTCAGGCATGTGGTTCCTAGTCATGCCTAACACTTGCTCCCTCTGGATAGCAAAGCCCAATATATGGGCTGGACCCCAGTGCAACTCCCTGGCCTGGTGCAGCTCTGTGGGTGCAGCAGCAGAAGGCCTGAGTTCTGAACAGGTTCCTGTGCCAAGTTCTATCCTTTTCCACTCAAATCACCACATCGAACACACAGAGCATCTCCGCAGATGCTTTTCAGGGCCACACCGGGCCATGCTGGTTTCTAAGTTCATTTGTAGGCATTCTCACCCACGGAGCAGGAAAAACGGAGGCAGCTCCATAACATCCGGCCACTTGTGTATGCCTGGCCCCTCCTGGGACAGCTGGTGGCTGCAGAAATGCGGCTCTACACACGAATGGGACGTCACAACAGCGGGCACCACACACCCAGGACCCGCGTTCGAGGGATGCGCAGTGAGAAAGCTGATCCGATACCCAGACACTGACACAAGGCACAGCACACCCAGGCTTGCAGGGAAAGGGCTAACGCTCTATCAACCTTGTCGCATATTGATAAGGACAACAAACCAAAGAAAAACGAGGAGGCGAACAATTCAAACAGCCACAGGTACAACCACAAAAGAGATTCAACTGCAACTCCCAGGGAAATACAAATTAGAACCTGCAGATGAACAGCGATTCCAAACTCGACCGAAATCGGTGTGGGGGAGCTGTGTGTAAGGATGGGGCGCCAGGGTCAGGCCGTCAGGCGTCTGCTCCTGCTGCAGCTCTGAAGCCTCGCAGGAGCCAACCCTGGAGAGCAGGGACCTCGCTCAGACACCCGCGGGCTTCCTGCGAGTACTTCACTTCATCACATGCCTTGAATAATAATGCAGAATGACACCTCCACGCTGGGCTGAGGGGGTCCAGCGTGCCCCTCATCCTCCCGTCTAGACCGCCTGGGCACGGGGGAGTCTACACTTTTATTATTTTGAGGAAACACACTCCGTCATGAAGAAAACCTTTTTTGATCAAATTCTAACATCCAATTCTCCATGGCTCTTCGGTTCTGAACAGTATGAGCCCTGTTTCCTTTCTCTGACAATTAACATCCAGACTTTTAACTCTGAGTCCCGGGAGCTTCCCCAGGTCCTGCAGGAAGCTTGCCGCTCCCCACCACGTCTGAGCCCAAGGCCAGTGCTGATCCCGGGGTCCAGCCTGTGGGGCGCACCTGACCTTCTGCCGTCTTGGCACACCTCCTAGGCCTAGCTGGGCCACCTCCTCAGGAAATGAATGACAGCACGGGTCCAGTCTCCAGAGAGCAGCATTCCACAGCCTTGAAAGGGAAGCAGCCATTTTTTCCAGCCCACTTGGTAGCACACCTCACAGGAGGACAGCACTGTGGACTGCATCTTGTGATTCTTTGTCTGTTTAGCTTGGGCAGTTTGGTCATCCTGTCCTCCAGCAAGGTCAGGAGGAAGCGCGTGTGAATGGACTGCAAACCACACTTTGAGTGTGGTGTTGCCTCCTGGCCAATCAGAGCTGCAGCCTGCAGGGAGACGGCTCAGGTTGTCCCTTGGCACCATGGACAGGTGAGGGACATAAGCTATAGAATTGGGGCTACTATTGCACTCCCATAAAGGAGAGGAGAGAATCCCCAGCCAGCATTGAAACCTGGGTCTGCAGCCCCCAGGTGTGGCTCTTTCTACCCTAAAGCCCTTGGTCTAGGCCAACTCTATTTCAGATGCTACTAGAATGTATGGCCACTGCTTAGGTGACCAAATATTTTCTACATGATTTACTTGGACTAAAGAGAACTCATACTTTATGTGAATGGCAAATGATGATTGGCTGACTTAGCCCGTTTGACAAACTAGGGAAAAATGAATTTGCAAACAACATGATCGTCAATGAGTTAATACGCTCAATATACAAAGGACCCAAAAATCAATAAGGAAAAGCAAAAGTCCAGGAAAATAGACAAAGGACATGCACAATCTACAAAGAAGAAACATAAATTTCTACTAAATATTTAAAAGACTTTGCTGTTCACTTGTGATTAGATTTAAATTGATGTCCATTGAGCAGAAACAACATTGTTCACCATCAGGTTTAGCCAAAGGTTTCAGAAATAATCTCAGGTTACATTTTACACGGCAGCAGGCAAGAGAGCTTCTGCAGGGGAGCTCCCCTTTATAAAAGCATTAGATCTTGTGAGAGTTATTCACTGTCACAAGAAGAGCACTGGAAAAGCCCACCTCCATGATTCAACTCCTGCTCCCCGGGTCCCTCCCATGACATGTGGGAATTATGGGAGTTACAATTCAAGGAGAGATTTGGGTGGGGACACAGCCAAACCATGTTAGGTAGATGGAAACAAAGTAAAGAGTCTGAAGAAAACCTAGGATAATTTAGGGCTTTACAGAGATTATCTGGGGGTTATAAAATCAGGAATGTTTGCTTTTTAAGTTTCTTTGTTTGATAATTTGCTTTGTTTACAATGGATATTAGTTGCTTTAACACCAACACAAAATTGTTACACCAACATTGCAAAAAGTGGGTTTTCTCTTTGTAGCTCAGGAGAACTTGGTCACACAGCCAGGAATTATGCCTGTTGGTTGACCATAGCAGCTTCATGCTACTTTCCTACAGACTTGTTTGCAACAAAGCCCAGGCATGTCCTGTCTGCTCTGTAAAGTGCTCCTGCATCTGAGCTCATTGCGTTTCTGTAACCTCATGCGACGTTCAGCACTGGGTAGCCATTTTTCTCTAGATCTCTCTATTTTTCTTTTTTCTTCTACAAGGTAGAATGTAGAATATATTTTATCTTTTTTTTAACTAACAATAATATATTCTAGTTTCTGGCAGTAAATCCCTTTTGAGTGAATTCTGAAAAAGCCACCAAATATTTCTAGAAATATCTGCAATCAAAAAGCCACCAAATATTTCTAGAAATATCTGGAATCAAAAACCACCAAATATTTCTATAAATATCTGCAATCTTTGATTTCCTTTTTGAAAAAATTTCTACATAAATGTTTTAATAGCCCTTTTAAGCTTTGTAGGTTTGATATATATAAAATGTTAACTGACAGATACATTTGGCCACTTCTTTGTGAATAAGTTTTCTTAAGCAACATACTATAGACAATATCAAAGTGTTATCAACTTGAAAACATGAAAATGTAGGTCAGGGGCGGTGGCTCATGCCTGTAATCTCAGCACTTTGGGAGGCCGAGGTGGGTGGATCACCGATCAGGAGTTCAAGACCTGCCTGGCCAACATAGTGAAACCCTGTCTCTACTAAAAATACAAAACTTAGCTGGGCGTGGTGATGTGTGCCTGTAGTCCCAGCTACTTGGAAGTCTGAGGCAGGAGAATCATTTGCACCTGGGAGGTGGACGTTGCAGTGAGCCGAGACTATGCCACTATACTCCAGCTTGGGCAACAGAGCAACACTCCTTAAAAAAAAAAAAACATGGGAACATGAATTTTATCAGTATTTCAACTGATGTCCTTTTTCTGCTTCAGGACTCAGTCTAGGATCCCATGTCACATTCAATTGTTGCCACCTGTGATGGCCCAAGTTGTGTTCCCACAAAGCTCCTCTATTGAAGTCTAACTCCAAGTACTTCAGAATGTGATCTTATTTGGAAAGAGGATCTTTACAGAAGTACCAGTTGAGATTACAGGTCCAGCTGAGGTTGCTGGATTGGGTCCTAGTCTGGTAAGACTGGTGTTCTTATAAAAAGTGGGAATTTGAACACATAAAGAGAATCCAGGAATGTACAGGCACAGAACAAAGGCCAGATGATGACACAGCAAGAAGGCAGCTGTCTGCAAGCCATGGTGAGAGGCCTTACCAAGAACCAGCCCTGCCAGTACCCAGATCTTGGACTTCCAGCCTCCAGAACTATGAGAAAATAAATTTCTTATATGTAAGCCATTCAGTCTGTGGTACTCAGTTTGGCAGTCCCAGCAAACTAACCCTCTTGTCTTCTGTGTTCTTAACGTAGCTGGTCAATTATTTGTAGCATTTTCCTCAATTTGAGCTTGTCTAGTATTTTTTTCATTATTAGAACAGCATTATGAATTCCTGGCAGGAATAGCATAGAAATGAGGCTGTGTCCTCAGTGTAGTGGATCAAGGGTCTCACAGTGTTCGTCTGTCGATTCCACCACTGTGATGTCTGCCTGGCCTCCCCACTCTGCCTTAGTTAATAGTGGTTTTCCACTGTTGTAATCCTGGCTTTGATTGTTGCATTCTGGCTGTGCAAGGTGTTTGCATCAGAGGAAGCTGGGTGAGAGGCACACAGGACTTTGTACTATTTTTATAACTTTTCTGTAAGTCTAAAATTAGTTTGAAATAATAACTGAAAAAATAAAGTGGTAGGATTCTATTTATCAAAGAGTATGTCAGGACATGAACATTTCCTGAAAGAATCAAGGTTTCTCTCAAAAAAAATGCTTCCTCACAGCAAACATCCCCAGTTCCAGATGGTAAGAGGAGTGTAGGGACAGGGTTGAGAAGATTTTCGAGAGTGAGGGAAGGGCAGCAATGGCCCATGGTGTGGAATGCCTGGGAATGTGTAGAATCAGCATTTGCTCTTCTGAGAGTTAAGACCCTAGGTGAAGCCACCACATGCCAAGCTGTGGAGTGGAAGAACTTGCTGGGCAGGCTATTTTATTTGAGTCTCAGGCCACGGAGGAGAAGTTGCCAGAACAGGTCCAGGTCATGCTTCCTGGGCCACCTTCAGGAATGATTGCCTTGAAGTACAGAGAGAAAGTAGACAAGCTAAGCTTTCATTTTCCCTTTGCTATTTAAAGATAAAGGTAACTACCGCTAACAGAACGCAAAACAAAACAAAGGCAAAAGCGAAGTCTGCACATCCCTCTGCCAGGAGGCTGAGCCTGTAGGGGGATCCTTCATGAGGACCAGGAATGGCGCTCCCCAGAGGAATGTGACCTGGTCACTCAGGTGTGATCTGGGAATTTTCACCATGTGGCCATTGCAATTCAACGTTGCATGAGAACGTGCTGAGAGAGGTCCAAGGCACCCACTGCTTGTTGAATGAATATTAGGGCCTGGTCTTGTTAAAGAGAACCATAGCTGGTTAAACAGTTAAAGCAAAAAAAGCAGATTTGGTTCAGAAACTATTGCAATAAGGGAACAGAGACCTCAGTATAAAACCGGGCTCGATTCTAAATACAGCACAGTCAAGTGTGGATTCATAGTGAAGAAGTAGGATTGGAGTCAGAGGATAGGAAATTCCTAAGAGGAAGCATCCAGGACAGCAGGTGCTCACTGGAGTGGCTCAGCCGGATTCCTGCCGCACCTGCGCCCAGCAGGCTGGAGGAGCAGGCCCAGTGAAAAGACGGTCTAGAGGAGCCCAATCGAAGTTTGGTCAGAAATAAGGTCTGTGTCCGTCTTCAGGGCTGAGACCAGAGTGGGGAAAGTAGATGTTATCAACTTTCAATAACTTCCCCTCCCATCAGATCCAAGGGGCACTGTGCCTACTGCTGCATCGAGCGGGGCTGGCAGGGATGCTGCCATGCCAGCAGTAGAGGAGACCTTCAGGACGGTTCCCCAGGGATCAGAAAAGGCCCCTGGGTCCAGACACCGTGGGTCAATTCTGACACACTAGCAAAGCAGCCTCTCTGGCCTTCATCACCAACTTTTGTCCATGGCTCAGCCTCTGACTGAGGCTCCAAGGATCCAAGACCCTGGGGCTTGAAGAAGGGTCCAGTCATTTGTCATCTCTGCCTGAAGTGTGAGCTTTTTTAAAAAGTAGGGAAAGAGATCATCCTAGCAATGGCAATCAACCAATTTAAATTTTTGTTTAACTACTTTGTTATTCAATTATTTTCTTTGTTCTTCTAATGAAGGAAAAAGGAAGTTCAAATTTTTTTATGATCTTGGACATAGAGCGGCATTAAATATATATGAAAATCTGTGGGGTCAGATGGAAAGCACTGAGAAAGCTGTTGTCCCTCCTGATGACAGCAGCTGCTGACTGAGATCAGGAAGGGAAATAACTAACCAGGAGCTGCTTTCTTACTTTTCTGAGCTCTCCTCATTCTCTTCTTTTACTCATAAATTCTTCTGTTTAATTATTTACAATAATACAGGCGACTTCTCCACTGTTGAAGGTGTTCCCATCTAGTTCAGGAACAATGAGAATACGCCTAAGACTAATATCAGAAGTCTTGTCCACTTGGGGAAGATAGAGTGCAATGCGTTTTTAAAGAGGAGTCCATGTAACCCCTTTGAAATGCCTTTGACAGCCGGGTGTGGTGGCTCACGCCTGTAATCCCAGCACTTTGGGAGGCCGAGGCAGGTGGATCACGAGGTCAGGAAATCAAGACCATCCTGGATAACATGGTGAAACCCCATGTCTACTAAAAAAAAATACAAAAAATTAGCCAGGCCTGGTGACGGGCGCCTGTAGTCCCAGCTACTTGGGAGGCTGAGGCAGGAGAGTGGCCTGCACCCAGGAGGCGGATGTTGCAGTGAGTCGAGATTGCACCACTGCACTCCAGCCTGGGTGACAGAGTGAGACTCCATCTCAAAAAAAAAAGAAAAGAAATGTCCTTGGCAGCCACTCCTTGGGTACCCCACTTTTGTTGATCACGGAATACTCTTAAGTCTTGAAGAGATAATAGCTACACTTATGCTAGAATTAAGAGAACTGCTACTATCTTTCTCATTGATAAGAAACAGAATGATAAAAT
Source organism: Colobus angolensis palliatus (assembly GCF_000951035.1). Classification (NCBI taxonomy): domain Eukaryota; kingdom Metazoa; phylum Chordata; class Mammalia; order Primates; family Cercopithecidae; genus Colobus; species Colobus angolensis. The sequence goes on from NW_012115110.1 coordinate 550,383, forward strand.
TGCTAAAAGCTGAATTTTTTAAATGATCTCTAATAACACCCTTGGAGTAGAGAGCAAAAACAAATATATGCATGTTACAAAAGTATGATTTGACTTGAAGTTTTCTCCCGACACAACTGAACCCCCAGCATTTAAAGGCATTCACCTGGGGAAATCTGATTTCCTGGGGATTATGCAGAAAGTGAGACCAGGTTCTCAATATTTACCCTAAAAATGACATCATATATTGTCTTACATTTTATCTCTATTTTAAATCACTTTTTAGAAAATTGCAATATGATATCTATTTAATTTCCACAAATTCCAATCCTAAGAATGAGAGACAATGTGGTTGCTATTTAGAATTAACATGTTGGCCAGGCGCGGTGGCTCAAGCCTGTAATCCCAGCACTTTGGGAGGCCGAGACGGGCGGATCACGAGGTCAGGAGATCGAGACCATCCTGGCTAATACGGTGAAACCCCGTCTCTACTAAAAATACAAAAAACTAGCCGGGCGAGGTGGCAGGCGCCTGTAGTCCCAGCTACTCAGGAGGCTGAGGCAGGAGAATGGCATAAACCCGGGAGGCGGAGCTTGCAGTGAGCTGAGATCCGGCCACTGCACTCCAGCTCGGGCGACAGAGCAAGACTCCTGTCTCAAAAAAAAAAAAAAAATAGAATTAACATGTGGAAACCAATAGAATAGAAGCAATGCAATGAAACTGAAATCTTTTAAAATAACAAAGATCATCGGATAGCTAACTTCCTCTGTGTCATGACTTTGCTGGGTGATTTTTATATACTAGATAATCTCTATACATTTTTACAGCAACCCTGAAATTCATCATTTCTGTCTGCAAAATTCATCCTTCGAAAGACAGACAAAGCAGGAACTTCACCTCCCTGGTTGTACCTTCTGAGGCAGTGACTCTGCCAGCCTTTCCCCCACCTCGGCTGATTCTCAGTGTGGAGGACTTCACTCACTCATGAATTTGGGGAGAGGACCCGATCCCATTCTGCTGAGCACGCTGAGCACTTCCCGTCTACCTCCTTCTGAGCCTCAAGGCACTCAGATTTCGTCTGTTTACCACGTTGTCCTGGGTCTGCAGCCCTGCGTGAGGCTTGTTGTTGGTCTATTTAAGGGCAGAAGCATTGGAAAATCCCTGTGGCTACTATTCCAGTGCCCCTTTTCTAACCAACTTCATCAGCAATAAAAGTGATGATTTATTTCCATCTTCTGTCTTATTTCTTGACTAGTCTTGAGATGGAGAGAGAAGATGGGTGTTTATGCCTCAGCCCTTGACAAATCCAACAGCTTGCTGTCCTACACTTAGATGTGAGGGTCCCAGCTGATGCCCTATTAGTGGGAGTGGCTGCCGGTTCCTGACATGATGAGAACACTGAGGATTCAAACCAATGTTATCTACTGATTCCATCCCTGAGAAGCCTGACGGAGTCTGACTCAATCGTCCTGACCATCCTTTACGATTTCCAAATACCTCATCTTCTCCATGCATTCCAGAGTCTGGGCAGGTGTGGGGAAACCTACCTAGTTCTTCAGTCAAGACTACTCTTAAATCAGCCCAACAGATGTCTGTGTGTATATGTGGCTGTGTGTATGTACATAAGTGTGGAGGCCTCGGACAAGGGAGTTGCCTTCTCTTCCCTGGTCATCTATCCCGTTGTCTCACTCTGAGTTCTCAGAATGGGAAGACCATCTCACACTGCAGTTTACAGAGGTGCCCCTTGGTTTGTTAGGAGGAAAGATGGATTGCAGCACCTGGGCTAGCCCCGAGGGAACTCCCAAGCAGGACTCTTAATAATCCAGAGCAGGAGAGAACTCAGGGTGTCTATCCCAAGCTCTGCATTTGCAGATACAAAAACAGAGGCCATGGGACGCCAAGGGTATCCCCCGACCTTGAGGTGAGCTGTGGCTGGGAACCCTGAGTGGGTCCTTCCTCCTCTCTGTGCCTGCCTGCCTTCCTTC
>NW_012115110.1:552896-577925 GCF_000951035.1 Colobus angolensis palliatus
TCTTGGTCACCTATGAGAGTTGCCTTTACCCCCAATCTGTATTCCAGCAGCCACCCCATACTTCTTCAAACTTGACTGCTCCTGTGGCCCATTCTGATGGCTATGCTTATGGGGTCCCTGCCAATCCTAAGGCTTTAGTCAGTGAGTGTAGAACCCAGGTGGACAATCTGCACAATTCTGCGGAGCCCACCCTGGATGTGGCTGCCTCCACATTCACCCACACTTGCTTTCACAGACGCTTAGCAACCCTGGCCTTGCATCCAGCAACAGCACCCTAAAAGATGACCTGATTCAATCTTTTTTTTGAAATGCGGTAGTTTTGATGCCATTGCCGTATTGTGGTTGAGTTGTCAGTGCCACTAGCACCTTCTCCCCATTGTTACCCGGCTGGCGTGCATCAGCCTCTCCCCTGGTTCCTGGCCAGGCAGCTGCTCACCTTGGAGCCTCTAGAGCTCATCTTGCCTCGGCTGGAGAGAAAACTTCCTCCCAGCCTCCATCAAGCGTGCAGGCCCAGCATGTCTCTCTCCACAGTCCCCCAAAGAGCTCCGCCCTCCTGACCTGCTTCTTTGTGTTCTGTTTAGTTTGCATGAAGCACACACATTCCTTAAGCACATGGTTTTAAGCCTGGGTTAGTGTGGGGGTGATTTTGCATTTTAAACCCTTTTCTTGGCTAGTAACAGTCTTTGCGTTGTCACCCTAGACGCCAGCCTTCCTTCCACAGCTCTCCCCTACGTCCTCATCTTGTGCTCTCACAGCGTGAACACCCTATTAGACATTCTGGCAGGATGGAATCTTCCAGTCTCCAATCTGTGTTCAGCCCTCCTGCCAAAGTATACAACTGGTAGACCACGAGTGTCTTGGTGCTGTAACTGAATAGCATCGGTTGTTTGAACATCTAAATTACAGGATATGCAGAAAGTACATAATGCAGTTTGTTGTGAAAGTTTCTTTTCAGCTAATCTTTTTTATGAAAGTATTTTCAAGGTCCTATGTGATGAAATTCTTCCAGGAAATGTTTGTCTTTTTTTTCTGTGTCCTGTCGTCTATCAAGCAAGCCCTTTCCCTCTTTGCATGGAATTCCTCATTGTGTGTAGTGTTAAGGGACATGACATCCTTTGCCCTCCCCAATGGAAGTCAAATAGGATTATCTTTCCTCCCCCTACTCACTGGAAGTCAGAGATTTGGCAAGTGAGCCTCCCACCCAAGTCCTTGCATTTTGAAGGAGAATCTCAGAATTGCTTGGCACTCTAAGGCTTGCCCACTGGGGCTATGGAAATACCCAGCAAGGAGGTGGCGTGTGCCCCCTTGTCAGTGATCTCTGCTCCTCCCTCCCTTGGTTCTGCCTGTGTTTCTCAGGGGTCCTCCAGTTTACCCACCAACTCTCTGAGCTGGCAACCCCCTCCTCTGGCATTCTTTCTTTGCCTGAGTGAGGCAGAGTTGGTTTCCATTGTGGTGACCACGAACCCTGGGTGAGAGTCACCTTGTATATATAAGTTGAGGGAAATGGAATCTCAGTCCAGCTCTTATTTCCCAATTATTCAACATCTCACCACATCGCTGGTGTGAGATTACCCAGTGAGAGAGAGTGCATTAGTCAAACTAGACTGTAACCATGCATATCCTATTACACATATTACAGAAAATCAACATGGCAGACTTTGTAGAAGTGCCCAAGTCACATTTCTCAAGTTATATATTTTTATGAAGGTCTGTGTCTGTAAATGAGAATTTCTGCTGAAAAATTTTCACATTACTTTTGACAAATGTCTATTTGACTATTGTTTTTTATATCTTAATGGAGGAGTGAAATTTCAACGGTTCGACTTGAAGGAATCCTGTTGAACAACTTCAAATCGTCGTTTTTCCATGATGATTTACTTGATCTCATTTCTTCCCCTTCCGTGGCCTTAAGATCAGCAAATGCATTACATAGACTTTAGATACTTATCCCTGGAAACTTCCGAACTTTTTTCCCTACATTTCTGTATAAATGTTACGTTGCCTTTTTCTGAAAATATTGTTTAAAATCCTTCCTAATTCACAGTGGATACTGGACACAGGCCAAGACTACTTGATGAGATGTTAGCCTCCTGCTGTTAAACTTACTTATCCAATAAGATGCTGATGACCAGTGCCTGTGGCCCTGGGATTACAACTTCTTTTCTCTTCACGGATCGGGACCAGTAGCCACTTGACTGCAGGAGACAAGAGCATCTCACATCTGGGCCCTAAGCCTCCTGCTGGAGGAAGGACTTCCTCTGGACTCCAGAGTCTAGCCTCCAGGACTACTGTGGGGCATTTGGCCATGGCTATGGGAGTCAGCTTCAAGCAGCCTGGCCAACAGAACTTGGGACAGGTTCCCAACCAGGTCTCTTCCTGGAAGGCCCCTGTGGGAGCACGCTGTAAAGACCCCATTAAGCTAGTAGGCTCTGGGATTTCCAGATGAAGACTCCCTGATTGGAAGGAAAATACACACGATTGACCTCAAGCATTTGTCCTGTTGAATACATGTGTGGAGATGTCATGAAGTTTCCTGATGATTGCAAACTGTAGCCAAGGATCTTCCTAACCCAGATAAGACTTTATTTCATGACCACTCATTGCATTTAAATGAGGGTACATCTGATTTTTAAGCCTTAAGGAAACGAACATGTTGAGGGGCAAATATTGTAAACCTTCTGGGCTGACTGTCAAGGAGTTCACAGCATAGCCTAACTTTAAGTTGATTTTTGTTCTTTCCTAGGATTGATACTGTTTAAAATACACATTTGTAAAAATTCTTTTTCACCAGGAAATTCTTTTATTCTTTTCTTTTTTTGTCAGATGGAGTCTTGCTCGGTCACCCAGTCTGGAGTGTAGTGGTGTGACCTCTGCTAACTGCAACCTCTGTCTCCCAGGTTCAAGCGATTCTCCTGCCTCAGCCTCCTGAGTAGCTGACATTACAGGTGCACACCACCACGCCCAGCTAACTTTTGTGTTTTTAGTAGGATGGGGTTTCCCCATGTTGGCTAGGCTGGTCTCAAACTCCTGACCTCAGGTGATTCACCTGCCTTGGCCTCCCCAGCTACTGGTTTTACAGGCATGAACCACTGTGCCCGCCCTTTCTTAACTTTTATTTTAAACTTGGGAGTACATGTGTAGGTTTGTTACATAGGTAAACTTGTGTCATGGGGGCTTGTTTTACAGATTATTTCATCACCTAGGTATTAAGCCTAGTACCTATTAGTTAGCTTTCCTGATTCTCTCCCTCCTCCCACTCTTCCCACTCCAATAGGTCCCAGTGCGTGTTGTTCCCCTCTATGTGTCCACGTGTTCTCAACATTTAGTTCCCACTTATGACTGAGAAAATGAAGTATTTGGTTTTCTGTTCCAGTGTTAGTTTGCCAAGGGTAATGGCCTCCTGTTCCATCCATGTTTCCACAAAGGGCATGATCTCTTTCTTTTTTATGGCTGCATAGTATTCCATGGTATATATGTACCACATTTTTTTATCCAGTCTAACCATTGATGGGCATTTAGGTTGGTTCCATCTCTTTGCTTTTGTGAAGAGTGCTACAGTGAACATACATGCACATGCATCTTCAGGATAGAACAATTTATATTCCTTTAGGTATATACCCAGTAATGGGACTGCTGGTCAAATGGTTCTGTTTCTAGCTTTTTGAGGAAATATCACACTGTTTTCCATGATGGTTTAACTAATTTGCACTCCCAGCAGTGTATGTGTTCCTTTTTTCCCACAACTTCACCAGCACCTGTTATGTTTTGACTTTTTAATAATTGCCATTCTGACTGGTGTTAGATGGTATCTCATTGTGGTTTTAATTTGCATTTCTTTAATGACCAGTGATGTTGAGCTTTTTTTCACATGCTTGTTGGCTGCATGTATGTCTTCTTTTGAAAATGACTGTTGATGTCCTTTACTCACTTTTTAATGGGGTTGTTTTGTTTTGTAAATGTGTTTAAGTTTCTTACAGGTGCTGGATATTAGACCTTTGTCAGATGCATAGTTTGCAAAAACGGTATCTCATTCTGTAGGTTGCCTGTTTACTCTGTTGATAGTTTCTTTTGCTGCACAGAAGCTCTTTAGTCTAATTAGATTCCATTTGTCAAGTTTTGTTTTTGTTGCAATTGCTTCTGGCATCTTCGTCATGGGAAATCATTGCCCATTCCTGTGTCCAGAATGGTATTGTCTAGGCTGTCTTCCAGGGATGTTTGCTTGTTTGTTTGTTTGTTTTTCACAGTTTTGGGTTTTACATTTAAGTCTTTAATCCATCTTGAGTTAATTTTTGTGGGTAGTGTGGTAGTGTTAAGGAAGGCAACCAGGAAATTCTGAACTGACGTAATGGAAGCTTTTAAGAGGGTTCCATGGACTAAATGTTTGTGTCTCCTAAAATGTACATGTGGCACCTCTAACTTCCAGTGTTTCTGTATTTGGAGTAAGGGAGTAGTTAAGGTTAAATGCGATTAAAATGTTGGGACCCTTATCTAATAGTATTAATGTCCTATGCCCCTCTAAGAAAAGAGATCTCTCTCTCTCTCTCTCTCTCTCTCTCTCTACCTTACTCCCTCCTCTCTCTCTCTCTCCTTCCCTGCACTCACACAGAGAAAAGGCAATGTGAGGGCACAGTGAGAAGACAAGTGTCTACCAGCCAGGAAGGGAGCCGTCATCAGAAGCCAACACTCCTGGACCTTGATCTTAGACCCCTGGCCTTGAACTTTGAGGAATTAAATTTCTACTGTTTAAGCTGCCCTGTCTGATATTTCCTTAGAGTAGCCCAGACAAACTAAGACAGATAGCCATTGATTTATTCACGCATGACCCATGTCCCTGGCTTTGCACACAATAGGGGAGCAGTCTCTCATCTTATCTGTAAAGAAAGACACTGTGCTGTGCTCATCATTCCTGCCTCAAGTTTTGGTGGAGGGAGATTTATTCAACCCTCTGTCAATCAAAACTTTCAGGATGAAATGTACCGTTCGTAAACTGATACCTTGGATAAATGTCTTAACAGGAATTCCTCCCTTGGCAATAAGAAGAGGACTCATCCAATAATTGTTGGTAGGGTGCCCCTATGCTACTAGCCTCCATCAGGGCAACTTTCTGTTTGCGCCTTGTGTAACTAGAGTGACTCGTTCAGGACGATTACATATTGACCAGGTGGTGAGTCATGGAGTCGTATCAAAACCGAACGCTTCGTTCCAGAAGTTTCTGTAAACTCCCAGAGTGCACATCCTGGGGTCTAAAGCTCTGTCCCTAGAACGTGAGTGGATGGGGTTTCAAGTACTGAATTCGCTTTTCAGATGGGTTTTGGTGTTGTGCTGTCTGCTAGCCGTGTCCTCCCACTCAAGGTTCTGTGTTTTGTTGTTGTTGTTATTTTGTTTTGCTTTTGTTGTCTATCAAGAAAAAATAACGTTGTCTGAGGCAAAAGTGGACTTGAAAGGAGTTGTTGTCTAGCTCATGGGGACGCTGTCAGACCTCTAGGCCCTGAGGACAAGAATCTCTTCTTTTGGTCGTGATTGAGCTTCTTGAGCGTTTGAATATGATTTCTGCTATGGGGTATGTCCCTAGCTATCCCTATGATAAATGCACAATAATTAGAATAACCAGAGCAGTAGCCACTTTGTGCATATTGGGCGTGTTGACCACCATCTTGTAGGGTGTGTGTGACTTCCCTTCACTTATAGATGAGGACGTGAAGTTCCAGAGAAGTCAAGGATGCCATCCACAGCTGAGAGTAGGACATGGAAGCAGCAGGATTCCTTCCTGGGGTGACTTCAAAGCCCCAACACTATAAACAGATTTGGAATATTATTGGCTTTTAACCTTTGCTTATTCTACACACTCTTGTCTGAAACACTTAAAACTCACTGCACCTCTGACACCAAATGTGTGCAGTATTTCTTTCTTTTTTTATGCTGGCCTATCTTCCAACTCTCCAATGTCAATTGGGAATCCAATGATTCAACACAATTCATATAGTAACTACCCAGAGTCAGGGCAGGCTTCTGGGACAGACCCCAGGCGGGAAGAGACAGCTGAGGCAAGGAAGCGGCACACAGAGGTGAGTGAGGGCTGGGGGAGCCAGGGAGCCGAGCATGTCTCTGAAGGGGGAGGAGGAACAGACCCCATGGCAAATCCCATCAACAGGAGGAGAGTGGAGGGAGCCAGGCCACCCAGTCTGATGAGCACAAGGCCACCAGCAATCTTTATAGGGCAGTTTCAAGAGACTTGTGACCCTGACTTCAAGGAGTTCAAGACATCAGGGTTGGTGAGGACTTGCAAGGAGGGGGCAGGCCACCCTCCAGGAACCAGGGGAGGGAGTGGGGTGCAGCCTGTAGGTCTCCCAGAAACTGTCAGGGTGAGAGAGGCCTCTTTCAGGATGAGGACTCCTGGCTGAGATGAAGGCCTCAGTAGAGAGGAGTAAGATGCAAGAAATCTACGGGAAAATGAACTAAGAAGGTTTTGATGGTAGAGAACAGGGTAGGCTTAGAGAGAAAGGAAAGAATGGGGTGTGAGGAGGTGGTAGGAAAAGAGAATCAGACTCATCAATGCAGAATAATAAGAATGTACATAAGGGGAATGAGAAGGAGGCTAGGACGAACATCCTGGACCTCAGCAGAGGTAAAGGGTGAAAGTTACGGTTACGCAGGATGAATGAACCTGGAGTCTAATGAGGGATACACGGGGCGATCTGCTGTGTGCCATGAGGGATCCATCCACAGGGGACTCCACCACGTGCCAAGAGGGATCCACAGGGGACTCCACCGCATGTCCGGAGGGATCCACAGGGGCATCTACTACATGCCAGGAGGGACCCACGGGGTGATCTACCATGTGTCAGGAGGGACCTCTAGGAGGATCTACCACATGCCATGTGGTAGATCTAGATTTCATGTTACAGCATGAAAACTAGAGAAAATAATATTGTCTTGTATACTGAACATTTGCCAAGAGAATCAATTTTAGCTGCTACAAACACACAAATAAAAACAGGGAACTATGGAAGGTGATGGATGGGTTAAGTTCTCAACTTCGTCATCATTTCACTGTGCATATACGTACATCAAAGCATCATGTTATACAACCTTAAATACATGAAATTAAAAATAAATCTCATAAAAAACTCTGATGCCGTTCTTATTCCTAAAACATGACATTTTGATGAGAAATGTTGAAGGAGAAACACAAATTCAACATGACTGAGTACAAAACCCCTTGGGCCGTCGTATTTTCAGAGGACCGCTGTCTGGCAGCCTCACCCAGGAGGTGAGGTTTAAGGTGGGCCAGGCTTCCTCCTCCTGTCCTGTCAACTCTCCCTCCCCAGCCCACTCTGCCTGCAGCCTCCTGGATCTCGCTCCAATAAGACTGTCAGCAGAAGAGGAGGCAGCAATGATAGGGAGGATGGGGGATTTGAAGAAAAGCCCCTGCACTGAGTGCCCATTGAGCTAGGAAAGAGGGAGATCCATGTGAACAAGTGCATGTGCTGGCAGCCGTGAGGTGCCCGCACTGTAGAACCTGCCAGGGGAATGGCCCCATCCATGTCACATGCATGTCCGAGAGACCACTGGAGGCACAGCCTGTGCTAGAAGCTGCACAAGGTCAGAGGCTGCTCCCCAGCTAGGAATCCTCAGGGCCATGGGTTTATTCCACATTTCCCCCAATCAGAGTTAGAGACCATATTATTGGGGCCTTGCTGGCTACAGATGAGGACAGACTTGAGGATATAGTCATGGGAGCATGTGGCTGCCATGAGAAAGAATTTTAAAAACGTAATTTTCCCTTCTTCACAGAATATGCTAAAACTGCATCCACAGGCCTCCAAGGATAACTGTGGGATCACATCTGTCTGAGTTTCAACGGTAGAGGTTTCCTTAGGCTAGGAATGCTAGAAAATAGGTGCTGAGCCTGCATTGACAGGTTGGCTATTTCAAGGAGTGTGAGGCAGGGCAAGGGCAGGCGGGAAACAAGCAGCGAGGAAGGGGAGGCACAGGTTCAAAAGGGAGCACTTCTGATCTGGCCCCGTCTCACCAGGGAAGTCAGGGCCTCAGCTCTGGGCAGGGCATGTGAAACCATCAGCTGAAAACAGCCCCAAGTTGTTGCAGAGGTGAGAAGGGAGGGGAATTGATCTGCTGGCTTCCCAGACTTGGCCCAGATGGCCCAGCATTTGCCCCAGGGGTCCTCCTTCCAGCACCTCCAGCACCTGTGACACTTACCCCTGGTTGGCTGGTCCCAGGTCCATGGAGCCCTGGAGAGGCAGAGTGCCAGGGCCTATGTGGGTCCAGGTGCCTCCAGGGAGATCAGGGCTGGTGGCTGGAGTCCATGCTGAGTCCGGCCACCAGATCCCCAGAGAGCAGGCAGCAGGAGCGCTGCACGGGGATGTCTGCACTGGGGCCTGGGAGGAACAGGAGGCTGCCGGAACCTGGACATGGAAACTGGGCCTAATAGAGAGGAGAAGTAAAACTCTATGTCTTTCCTTCTACTTTCATTTATACCAGGTCACACATCCTCCAGTGTCCAGCTGATCTGAGCGAGTTTTCTGATCCTGACACTGTATGTGATCCTGTTGGGTGCTGAGTTGGAAGAAAAGACACATGACTGAATATTCCTCGGTGTGGCCCCAGGAGCCTGGAGGCCGCAGGCGCAGTGGCCCTGCCACGGACCAGTCCTGTCGGGCAGTGCTGGTGCTTCTCAGCCCTGCTGGCACGCTGAGGCCAAGGGTGTGGGCACTGTCCAGGCGCATTGTCCTGTAACAGGTGCTTGGGAACAAGACTCTGTGGCACGGCTGAGACCAGTGCTGAGAGGAGGGTTTGGCCTGCTGGAGGGGGAAGCAGGGGCAAGATCATGGTGGAGGCAGTGCTGTGAGAGGGACTGGGTGAGGTCCCCCCAAAAATGCACCTGCTTGCTTGGAGGCTTTGCTGTGGGGGCAGTTAGACGGGTCAGACAGAGCCAGGCAGGGGAGAGCCATGTTAGGACATGTTAGCCCTGGGTCTCCAGAGAGCCAGAACCTACAGGGTGAGTGTGGTGTGTGTGTGTGTGTGTGTACAGTGTATAATTTATTATGCTTTATTTTATTTTATTTTAGCTGTATTTTAAGGGATTGGCTCATACCGTCGTTGGGACTGGCAAGACTGCAGTCTGTGAGGCAGGTCAGCAGACAGGAAATTCAGGCAAGGGTTGATGCTGCGGTCCTGAGTCCACAGGCTGAAAACCCAGGCAGAATTCCTGTTTTGTCACCTGGAGGCCAAATTCCTTCCCTTTAGGGACTGTCAGGCTTTGCCCTCATGGCTTTCCACTGATTGGAAGACACCCATCTGCATTATCATGGGTCTTATTTAGGACAGCTTTGGTGGCTCACGCCTGTAATCCCAGCACCTTGGGTGGCCGAGGCGGGAGGATCGCTTGAGCCCAGGAGTTCAGACCAGCCTGGGCAACACACAGATGAGACACCAGCTCTAAAAAAGATCCAAGAAACAAAAAAACAAAATACTGTGATTTAAATGTTAATCATATTTAAAACGTAACATCTAGACTAAGTGTTTGACCCACAACTGGGCCCCATAGCCAAGCCAAGTTAACCACTAAAATTCACTATCACAGAGGATGTTTGACTTTAATATTCATGCTGAATGTGGGCTGCAAAGAGGGAGAAAGGGCAGGATGGGGGAAGAGGAGGAAGGAAGAGCAGATGGAACCAGCAGCTGCCGTGTTCTTCATCCACAGCTACACCACTGCCCATCCTCATCTGTCTAATACCTACCCACCCGTGCTATTCAGACAAGAAAACTGCTACCTGGGTTGAGCAACTTACCAAGATCCATTGCACAGAGAGAAGCACGGGGCTCAATGCAGGCAGGTCTGTTTCCAGGCCGCATCCATGATATTCCACCTGCAGGGAGAGCAAGGATGGAGCTTGCTTAAATTTGTCATGAAATGGACAGTTTAAGGGAAACCGTTTGACTATTTTTGCTGCATAAGCCTTAGTGTTTCTTTTCAGTCTGCAAGATGGGCACCACTGGGGAAAAAATCACTTCCGGACATCAGCTACCCAGGTGAGGAAAAAGGGCTCCTTTCTCTGCCTGGGTTTGGTAGGTGTCTGATTTTTATCACATGGCGTTAATGTACGACTCTGCACTCTGAGCCACTGTTATGAATTATCCTTTCCCATGTCTCCAGCACCTGGAAAGATGGTTTACTACATTGAATGAAATAATAATTCAGGTATGTATTGACAAGCAAAGCAGTATATACTTATTCCATGTGAAGGAAGATGAATATTGCTCAGGATTATTTAAATAATAGTTATCTCAATAGACATACAAATCTAAGTGGACTTAATCCATGTCTCTTTGACTGACAAGCACATAATCCATGCTGTGTGGCCTCAAATTGACCATAGAACAATTGATTTGGTGGTTTTGAATTGCTGATCAATGGCACAGCCATTGATGAAATCCACTGTGCCATGACTGTTGTGGGACTGGAACCTGGAGCCAGAGCACCTCCGTTTGAAGAAACCATCAGTTAGCAATTCGGCTTTCTAAAATTTTTTTTTGAGGCGGAGTCTCGCTCTGTCACCCGGACTGGAGTGCAGTGGCCGGATCTCAGCTCACTGCAAGCTCCGCCTCCTGGGTTCCGGCCATTCTCCTGCCTCAGCCTCCCGAGTAGCTGGGACTACAGGCGCCCGCCACCTCGCCCGGCTAGTTTTTGTATTTTTAGTAGAGACGGGGTTTCACCGTGATAGCCAGGATGGTCTCGATCTCCTGACCTCGTGATCCGCCCGTCTCGGCCTCCCAAAGTGCTGGGATTACAGGCTTGAGCCACCGCGCCCGGCCTAAAATATTTTTTTAAACTGTATCACCAGCCTTAAAACTCTGTCTGCCCTCAGCCATAGAAATAAACATACCTTTCTTTGGTTTCTTTCTGTTTTAGAGATGACACAAAAACAGTGTAATTGTATCAAAAATGAGTCAATCGTATTTGAAATTCTGGACTTTTTTGGAAAAGAATGACATAGAATGAGCGTTTGGAAATAGAATTTTGAGGTATACGTGAGAGGGGGCAATAGAAGCTGTCACTGTTCATTCTTTTGGGATTTTGAGTTTCACCCCCTGAAATACTGTGCAGGAACCTTGTGGTAAATTTTTCACAACATTCCCTGCCTTAAAAAGCACCTGGCAAGGTCTTTTCTGCCAGATCCTGCCTGGCTCTGAGACAGCATATCACAGGGGAAGGCTATACACTGGCCTTGCTCACCAGCTGGCCAATCAGTGATGCCCTTTTATTGAACATCTCTCCAGCACACATCCTCCAGCTTCACAGAGAGTCAAAAGAAGCCACAGGTAAGGTCAGCAGAGTAGGGTATCTGCAGAAGACAGGCCTGCAAGTTTAATAAACTTTCTTGCTAGCATGACCAGAGTCAAGACTGTGTTTTCAAAAGGGATAGAGTGGCACAGACTAAAGTTAAATATTCATTTTTTAAGAAACTTTAATATACAATCATATAAAATTGCAAAAAATACACAAATGGGGTAGTAACATAATGCCAAGTTATGACGCAGTTTTTCTTTCCTTTTGCGTTCATCACTGCCACACACCCTGTTCCTTCCTCACCTACCTCCCAATCAGCCCCATGTCTTCCACCCCAGAGAATCCACTGTCATCCCCAGGTTTTAATGAGTTCAGATTTCCTATTGTTCATATAGTCTATATAAACGTATATTTACACACATAGTAAGGGCCCTTTGCTTGCCTTGTAGAAGTGGGACCACATGCTACAGACCCTGGTCTCCCTTTTGCTTTGTATTTAGTGATATCTAGCAGATGTTGTCACCTGGCATAACTCTAATCTAGTTTTTTGCAAGCAACCTGCAATGTTTTTGATATGGACACATTGTAACGCACTCATTTTGTTGCCAATGTTGGACACTCTGCAACACTGTAATAATCAGTTTTGTACTAAAATATTTACTTAACTATGCTTTTTATTTCTACCGTGGCTTTTCAGGGGTAGGCTTGCTGACTTGAAGCACATGTTTGTGAAGTTGATGAATGTGGCCAGAGCTTCCCAAAGGCTGTAACAATGAACATTCTTTACCCCACATCCTGTAGGCACTAGGTATCTTCCGGTTTATTGCCTCCATTTGCCAAGCAAATAAGCATACAATGATATTTCACTGTTACTTTTATTCATGGGGATTTGAGCATCTTTTCACAGATGTGCTAGGTACATGAGTTGCTTTTTTGTGAATCACATTTTTGGGTTTTTTTTTTTTTTTTTTTTTTGGCCAGTTCTTCTGTTTGATGTTTATCTTGTTTGGATTTCCAAGTTTTTTTTCTTTAAAATTATGAATAACACTCTTTCTGCCCTCTGCTTTGTAGACGTTTTCCCATGACTGTTAGCTGACTTTTGTTGAAATCTTTAAGCTGTCTATATTCTTAGCTCCCCACTCTGGGCATGTAGTCAGTTTATGCCCTCTCCATCTTGAAGGTGGTCATGTCTTTGTGACTTACTTTGGCCAATGGAAAGTGATTAGAAGTGAAGAGTTTTACTTCCAGTCTGAGGCTTGAAGAATAAGGATGCTATTTGCCACGGTTCCTTCCCTGTACCAGGTCAGTAACTTTCTTTTCTTCTTTTTTTTGAAATGGAGTCTCTCTCTGCCACCCAGGCTGGAGTGCAGTGGCGCGATCTTGGCTCACCGCAAGCTCTGCCTCCCGGGTTCATGCCGTTCTCCTGCCTCAGCCTCCCGAGTAGCTGGGACTACAGGCGCCTGCCACCAAGCGCAGCTAATCTTTTGTATTTTTAGTAGAGACAGGGTTTCACCGTGTTAGCCAGGATAGTCTCAATCTCCTGACCTAGCGATTCGCCCACCTTGGCCTCCCAAAGTGCTGGGATTACAGGTGTGAGCCACCGCGCCTGGCCGGAAGTCCGTAACTTTCAACATGGTAATGCCTCTGAAAGCCTCCATCCCTGGATGACAAGCTTATGAATGTGGGAGTCACCCACACCCAACACTAACCACAAAAAGATAAATACTATATTATTCCACAGATGTGAGGTACCTAGAACAGTCAAATTCACAGAGACAGAAAGTAGAATAGTGGTCACTAGGGGCTGAGGGAAGAGGGTACAGAATGGGGAGTTCTGATTTACTGGGTATAGAGTTTCAGTTTTGCTGAAGGAGTTCTGGAAATTGGTTGTATAACAGTGTGAATGCTCTTAACACTATTGAACTACACACCTAACAATGGTTTAAGATGAAGTCTCACTCTGGGCAGCTATAACGCAGTACTGCAGACTGGTTGGCTTATAACAGAAATGTATTGTTCATAGTTAGGAAATAAGTAAATTTCCTAACAGCATGGTTAGGTTCTGGCTTTCAGATTGCTGTCTGGCTTTCATACTGCTGGCTTATTGTATCTTCACATGCCAGAAAAAAAGCAAGAGCTGTCTCTGGGATCCCTTTTACAAGGACACGAATCCACCTCATAACCCAATTACTTCAAAAGGCCCTGCCTCCTAATGCCATCACACTGGGGGTTTGGATTTCAACATATGAATTTCGGGGTCAGGGCATAAACATTCAGTCCATAATAAGATGATTAAAAATTGAATATATGCTGGGCATGGTGGCTTATGTCAGTAATCCCATCACTTTGGGAGGCCAAGGCAGGTGTATCACCTGAGGTCAGGAGTTTGAAACCAGCCTGGTCAATGTGGTGAAATCCTGTCTCTACCAAAAATACAAAAAGTAGCTTGGTGTGGTGGCATGCACCTGTAGTCCTAGGTATTCAGGAGACTGAGACAGAAGAATTGCTTGAACCCAGGAGGTGGAGGTTGCAGTAAGCCAAGGTTGCACCACTGCACTCTATCCTGGGTGACACAGTGAGATTCCGTGTCAAAAAACAAAAAAAATTGAGTGTAAAATTTTGAGGACTTTCAGTGTTGAAAGAGGTAATCACCTCTTATTCTCAAATGCTAGAGATAAAATTAAGAAAGTCTTGAAGCAACAAAGGGGAACTGGAACTTAGCTTTGTGGCAAAGATTACATTAAGAACATGGTCATTGGCCAGGTGCGGTGGCTCAGGCCTGTAATCCCAGCACTTTGGGAGGCCGAGGCAGGCAGATCACGAGGTCAGGAGATCGAGACCATCCTGGCTAACATGGTGAAACCCCGTCTCTACTAAAAATACAAAAAAATTAGCCGGGCCTGGTGGCAGGTGCCTGTAGTCCCAGTTACTCTGGAGGCTGAGGCAGGAGAATGGCATGAACCCGGGAGGCAGAGCTTGCGGCGAGCCGAGATCGTGCCACTGCACTCCAGCCTGGGCAACAGAGCGAAACTCCATCTCAAAAACAAAATAAAACAAAACAAAAGAACATGGTCATTACACACATTCTAGAAAGTTCTGAATGAGGGGAGTTCAGAGTAGAGAGACAATAGAGAGTATAGTGGTCGGCAAATACTCTAACTTTGAAAAAGCAGAGAGCAGGCTAAATGCATGGCCTGTCACCAAGGGTAATAAGCGCTGGGCACCCAAAATGTCCTTAGAGATGAAGCATGGAGGAGAGAGAACAAATGTAAAATGTATGTCTGGATGGGAGCCATGAGTGTGGATCTCGGCACATGGAACTGACTGGAATACGAGACAGACGGATGAGAAACCAACCACAGTGGCGAGATGCTTATGCTGTCAAAAGAACCACCAGGCTAGACTGAGATTTCAGATAACCCTTGGTCCCTAACTGTTTACAAACAGGAAGTGGGATTAGAAGATGCTCAGCTTCTAAGAAAATCAAGGTCTTAATGTGGTCAAGGATGAAAATGAAGAAGAAATAATCTTCTAAGAAATGAAGTCAATATATACAGAAAAAAAATGCATATAAAATCACTACCAAGGAGTAGAATTAGGGGCTAATCAAGAAAAATAAAATATATATTCCCAGGATAGGAAGCTCTCTAAATACTAGTCTGGAAAAGATTTCAGGCCAGGCACGGTGGCTCACACCTGTAATCCCCAGCACTTGGGGGCCTGAGGTGGGCAGATCACCTGAGGTTAGGAGTTCAAGACCAGCCTGACTAACATGGTGAAACCCCATCTCTACTAAAAATGCAAAAATTAGCTGGGTGTGGTGGTGCACGCCTGCAATCTCAGCTACTCAGGGGGCTGAGGCAGGAGAATCACTTCAACCAGGGAGGTGGAGCTTGCAGTGAGCTGAGATCGTGCCATTGCACTCCAGCCTGATGACAGAGCAAGATTCCATCTCAAAAAAAAAAAAAAAAAGATTTCAAAATATCATAGGTCCAATATGAACTGTTTGTGTCATGTTATTTTCCTTTCCAGGTAAGAGCGTTTGTTGCCATTATCCTCTTCCTGTGTCTCCATTGTATCCTGAGTGTGTCAGGGGTTGGGGGAGATTGATGGCAGGAGTTGGGGTGGGAGCCACTGTAGCTTCCTCCTTAAATCCTACAGCTCATGATTTGAGGTGGAGGCTACAATTCTCCAAATCAATCCTTAACTTTTGGTTTGATGTCATGACTAGATTTGAGAAGAAGCTGAGGGCATTTTGTATGGAAGAAAACATCAGCCAAATATTTGGTGACCCGAAGGGTGGAGTATGTGGTCAGTGGTGCTATTTGTAAATATTTCTGGTTCTCCGCCTTTTGAGCTCGTGGTGGGATTTCACTCTCCTCTCCCCTCTAAACCAGTCACAGGAGTGAGTGGCTTGGCCAGCAGAATTTGAGCAAGTCACCAGCGTCATTTCAACAGAGCCTTTTCAGGAGCCGTGTAACTGAGTAAGCCATAGGACCAAGGAACGGCTTGCTATGTATGCTCTCTGCTAACGTGGCCACTGGTCTGCTCAGTTGGGACACCCCCAGTCACTCGAGATGGACACGTGCCCTGAGCAAAAAACAACCTTTGCTGCTTTAGACAACTGAGATCTGGGTGCTGTGTGTCACAGAGTCATGACTCGGCTCATTTTGACTGAAACTGCTGCTGAATGTGTCTCTGATGTCTTCCTAGACAAAAACTTGTGATGCTTGTCTTGTGGTTTCTCATGTGTAGCTTTTCATTTCGAACCTCTGGGCTTCCAGTGTTGTCTGTGAAGATCTCCCGCGTGCCAACTGGACCTGTTCTTAGTCTTCGTGGTCCCGTTATCCTCCCTGGGATCAAATCCAGATCAGCCACTTTTGGCATGTTCCAGCAGGACCCTCTGCCTCTACCCTGTCCCTTCTTCTACATCCTGTACAAGAAATCAAGGGAACTGGTTGTTCTAGTGGAAGACAGGGTTGCTTAGATGCAGCTGGCTTTTCACTTTCTAGAAGAGTCTGGAATAGTGCATCTAGGGGAACACAGGGCCCTAGCGACTCCCTCAAAGTCGAACCTGTCTCTCTTCTCCTTCCTGGGACTGCCAGATAGCTACGAACTGGATTTTCTTATCTTCACCTCTGAAAGCTCATTATTTACTGTCCCTCAGAAACAGCTCTTTATCCACATAGCTTTATTCAAAAAGGTAATTCTTAGGAGGAAGGAGCCACTCTGAAAAAGCTTCATTACACTATCACCGTCAGAGGCACTGAGATGGCACCATGCTGCCCACCACGCCAACGTCTTTCTCCCTCCCTTCCTCCATGGACGAGATCAGAGACACTTTTTTTTTTTTGATTATTGCAATTATATAGCAGATCTTTCAAAGCTAAAAATTCCCCCTAAGTCTGGAGGTTAATTTTTCCTATTTACTTTATTATCAATGGATACAAGAGTCTGATCTCAAAATTACTGAAAGACAAGAGAAAAAAAACTGACATGCACTAAAAGAGTGAAAAGAATGGTTCCTATTCTCATAAGTCGAAAGCAACATTCCATTCATAGAACACGTGAGGGAGAAAACGTGCTGAAGTGTTTTTTGATGTGACCCAAGTGGTTCCTACTGTGAGAACTGTCACTGTCCTTGACACCCCAGTGTACAAAGGAGACTCTTTAAGGGGATGACAACTTCAGTTTGTCTGAGTTTCATTTGGAAATTTGGAAATAAAGAAGATGATTGAAGGGCCTCCCTTAATGGCTTTTATATATTTTATTTTATTTTATTTTACTTATTTATTTATTTTGAGACAGAGTCTCACTCTGTCACCCAGGCTGGAGTACAGTGGGATGATCTCGGCTCACCGCAACCTCCGCCTCCCTGGTTCAAGCGATTCTCCTGCCTCAGCTTCCCAAGTAGCTGGGATTACAGGCACCTGTCATCCTGCCCGGCTAATTTTTTGTGTTTTTTGTAGAGATGGGGTTTTGCCATGTTGGCCAGCCTGGTCTCAAACTCCTGACCTCAGGTGACCCGCCCAACTCCACCTCCCAAAGTGCTGGGATTACAGGTGTGAGCCACCTCCCCCAGCCCCTTAATGGCTTTTCAAAACAGCATTTGGTATAAAAGGATTGTGCCTCTAATTCTTAACAATACACTTTCAGTACCGTGTCCTCGCTCGCCAGAGATGAGGAGACTCAGTGGCTCCAAGTGGGAAGCAGACACTTTTAGGTGAGATCAGATGATGGAGTTTGCATGGCCCGCTGTGAGCCTTGTGAAAATCAGTCCTCTTTGCCCTGCAGACAAGCTGTGCTGCCCTCAGCACCAGGCTCCACAAAGTGCAGGAGTCTTGAGGGAGAATCAACCTTCCAAAAAGCAGGCGTGGCCAAGGCTGGCTTTGGTGTCCCCAGACACTGCCTGTCTTTGATCTAATAAGCCACCCACGGCCTCCCCAGCAGGTCATGTGTCTCTAAGGAAACGTTCAGAACCAGGCCTATGAGGAAAACCAGGTAGACCAGCCCTCCAGCCCCGGAGCAGGCTTCCCGTGGACAGAACAGAGGTGCCAACAGATTTCCCGAAACGAAAAAACTCCAAGCAGCATTCTAGGGCTTGTTTTGCTAAGCTCAATCCTGAGTCCCTCCGTTTCCTGTTACCAGTATCTGACAATTGTTTCTTAGACAGTGTTGGCTGATGGCATTTCTGGGGCCTGCGGGTTCAGCGTGCTCAACCATCTCTGACGGGTGAGGTGGTTAGAGAGATCACCCACTTTTGCAGCGGATTTTGCCTAAGTGATGCTATGATTGAGAGCCCTGGAGGCTGCTCCTATTTTGGGAAGGCTCACAGTGTCCTGGGGTTATCAGTGCTCACAACATCACACTCAGGTTATCTGGAAGACGCCAGCATGGGCAGAGTGTGAAGTGAGGAAGTGCTGTTTGCTGGCGGTGTACAGCTGCCTCCCCTGGCAGTTTGCTACGTGTAGGGGCGGGTTTGCCTTCGGAGCAGGAAGAAGTAATTACGATAGCCCAGGGTGGGGAGGAACCAAGTTTCCATCTGGTAGGAGCTGGCCAGGCCATGCAAACTTCCTAAAAAGACAAGTTTCACGTAGCTTCGGGGAGTCTGATTGTCATTGCAGAGGCCAATGTTGACGACTGATATATCAGGGGCACTTTATACCCTTAAAGATTAAATCATTCTGTTGAAATAAAATACTCTGTTTTAAATACATACGGTGGAAGAGAACTTTTGCCCCAATTTGTAAAATTGTAGTTTGTTGCTAAAACAGCCTAAGGGCATAAGTACAAATGAAATCACACTAATTAAAACATAAAACGGCAGAAGGGGTGATTTTATCACGTCAGTTCAAAAGAACCGGGAAAAAAAGGAAAAATATGTGATTCTACCATTGAGGGAAAACTTGCTGGAAAAGGCTGGGTGCCCTGCCCCGCCGCTCAGGAGACCAGACCCTTATGTAAGGCCATCTGTTACCTAAGTGAATGTCATGATCTATACATAAGTCACTTGTGAGCTCATGAGGAATTCGGATGGCATCACTCAAAACAAGAAATGCCAGGGGGTGGAGAGAAGCAGCACAAGGAATCCCACGGAGGCCAACACACCTCCGTGTAGCGCGAAGATGGTTTTCAGGGACTCTTGTTCCACCAAGGTCTTTTCTGGTCCCTGTCTCTATTTTACTCGCTGTTTAACATTATACCCCGGCTGGGCACGGTGGCTCATGCTTATAATCCCAGCAATTTGGGAGGCCGAGGCGGGAGAATCACCTGAGCTCAGGAGTTCGAGACCACCCTGGCCAACATGGCAAAAGCCCATCTCTACTAAAAATACAAAAATTAGCCGGGTGTAGTGGCAGGTGCCTGTAATCCCAGCTACTTGGGAGGCTGAGGCAGGAGAATCTGTTGAACCCAAGAGAGGGAGGTTGCAGTGAGCCGAGATCGTGCCACTGCACTACTACCTGGGCGACAGAGAGAGACTTCATCTCAAAAAAAAAAAAAAAAAAGATTATACCCTTATGTATGTCCACACTTATCTACATGTTCATAACCATCTGTGTCTGTATTCATATTCATATTGATTACTGTATCTATATCAATTTTTCTCTATATATAAACATACGTCTATACCCATTTCATGTATATCTGTATCATACCTGTATCTATGTAAATTTCCGTATCTGTAATTCTGAATTTCTATGGATGCATGTGTCTCTATCTGATATATTTCCATATCTACATGCGTATCTATCTGTATATTCCTGTATGTTCTTTTCCCAGAGCTGCTTTGACAAAATATCTCCCACTGGGTGACCTAAGCGACAGAAATGCGTTCTCTCCTGTATTTAGAGCCTGAAGTCTGAGGGCTTAAGGGAAGCTCTGCTATGTGACCCTGTCCCAGTTCCCAGCCCTTGCTGGCCATCGCCCCATCTTCTCCAATGAGTGCACACGGCCCTCCCACTCTATGTGTCCCTCCCCTTGTCCAAATGTCCCCTTTTGATAAAGACGGGGGTCATTTTGGATTATTCCCATATGACTTCATCTTAACTAATTATTTTGCAGTGACTCTATTTCCAGGTAAGGTCATATTGTGAGGTAGTGGGGATTAGGACTTTGACACAGGAAATTGCGGGGGGCGTGATTCAGCTCATAACCATCTGCACCTGTTTCTGAGGCTGCACTCACTTGTATGTGTTCCTGTCATTCTCATTGTCATTTGGAAAAAAAAGAGAAGTATAAGGTAAAAAATATACTTCATAACCCCACACTTAGAGATAGGCACTAATAGTTTAATGACTTTTCTTTTTTACATAATAGTTCCATGTCGACATAATGTTTTACATGGGTGATATATGATTGCATTTGTATTTTCATGCCTTGCTTTTCAAGGGTATATCACACAAGCATTTTCCAACATTGTGAAACATTTTTGTTGCTTGCCAAATGTTCATTCAGGTAACTTGGCCGGAACATAAAAGAGCATCCTTCAGTGATTTGACATTTAAATCCTGATAATCCCATAGAACATTTCAGGGACCATCTTTGTGCATAAAGTTTTCCTGGACTTAGTGTTACAGTCTGGGATTTTAGTCGTATACTCGGGTGTTAAGCTTGGGTGTATTCGTGTCATAAGGCTCTTGAGACCTCTCACCGGTGACGTTGGGAGAGGTTCTGTCTATGCGTCCCCACCAGCCTGGCTCTCAGTGTCTCTGGGTGTGAAGAGCAATGGCCGCAGGGCAGCAAACGCCAGCATTCTCAGGGGTCCTTCTCCCATCCCGCTTCATGCAGCTTTGGTGCCGACGTCAGCGTCATCAGAGAAACAGGGCACTGTCCCGTAGACTGGACTTGGTGCATTATTTTACTCAAATTTGATGCCCCCAAGGAATTCACACAAGTCAAAAAAATTTCACAGAAACTGTTGATGTCAGGTGTGCCAAACCTTCCATGAACAGAAGAAAATCCCTACGGTAATGACCCACAATATGGGGTTTCTCCCTGGGCTCATCGGAGGCCCAAGGTGATGGACACTTCCATAAACATTTTGTTTCTCATAAAGTAAATCTTGGATTATCAGTTTCCAATCTCAAAATGCATAATTTCTCATTTTCATTCATTTCTCCTTTATTAAATACTTAAGATAATACATTCAAATTATGAGAACCGCCAGTTACATAAAATTGGTAAAACCCAGGTGTGAAGAGTTTTAACTTACAGGCCCAGTATTTAACTGGTTGCCACACACTGGCAATGGTGACTGCATTAACAACTGTCCCCAACATCGGCCATGCTCATGGCTGGATCCTAGGCCCCAGAGGCTCAGGCCTGGCAGGAGTAAAGAGGGACCTCTGTGCGGGGAGTCTCTGACAGACTTAGTGGAACTTGTCGTCCAAAGAAAACCAGCTCAGACTCGGCATTGCAGTGCATGTGCTGCGTCTTTGGGATGGATTCTTGCTGAGAAATCTGATTCTGAAAAGGTCACATGATTGATATAAAGATGTAAATATCCATCGTTCTCCTCTTTGGCGCTGACCAATTTATTAACATGATGAAGGCACGGGTTGATGTTCTGAGAGTCAGGTGCTCACACCTATCTTGTACTTGGAGTGGTAAGAATATAGGGTTCTTGGCCGGGCACAGTGGCTCGTGCCCGTAATCCCAGCACTTTGGGAGGCTGAGGCAGGCAGATCACGAGGTCAGGAGTTTGAGACCAGCCTGACCAACGTGGTGAAACCCCGTCTCTACTAAAAATACAAAAATGAGCTGGGCGTGGTGGTGCGTGCCTGTAATCCCAGCTATTCAGGAAGCTGAGACAGGAGGATCGCTTGAACCCTGGAGGCGGAGGTTGCAGTGAGCCGAGATTGCACCACTGCACTCCAGCCTGGGTGACAGAGCAAGACTGTGTCAAAAAAAACCAAAAAAAAAAAAAACAAAAAACAGAAAAACCAAGAACATACCCATGTAACCAAAAACCACCTGTGCCCCCCAAACTCCTGAAATAAAAGTACAAAATTTTAAAAAAGAAGTCTCTGTTTTGTGCCCACCCCTCAAATGCATGGGACAGGGAGTCTCCAGGGTGACCCCCTTCTTACCGCCCCGAGGGTGGGGGTCGGCCCCACCAGACCCCTGATCCTGTTCACAACAGCGAAGTCCTGGGAGGAGATGGATTTGATTAAGCAGCTCGGGGCTCCTGCACAAAAACAAAATGGCTAAGGGCAGGGGCTGCTCTCAGCCCTGCACCCCCATCTCCGCCCCTGTGAAAGCCCCGTTCCTCCACCCACCAGGCACCAAGGCAGGCTCCTCCTGTGTTAATGCTCCATCACTGCCAACTCCCACTGGCTCAAGGTGAAACTTAGCTCTAACAAGTTGTGTGTTGGAGCATTCTATTGCATTCTTTAAAAAAAAAAAAAAATCTTGGACTAATATTCAAGTATGTTTATTTGGAGAGTACATTAAAGCATCATGTTTCTGAAACTTCAAAAAACAAAGACATTTATTTAATATGCAAGTATTAAACATGTGTAGAGACATTTGTCAGCAACCTGAGAGAGTTGAATTTTGTGTTTAATAGCAGAAAGGTGTTTTGTTTTTATTTGTCATGATTTTTACGATAGCAGCAACCGTAATGACCGTGCTTGCCTTCTGATGAATGCTTTGGAGGTGGGAGAGCCGCAGGCCTTGGCCTCTCCCGATGTCTGTGTGTCCTGAGCTCCTTGGTGCCCCTCTTACCCCAACCCTGATCTCCAGGGCTCTAGCCGCCTTGCTACTGCCCATGACCAGGGTTTCCGGAGTCACTTCCCTGCTGCTTTCTCCCTCTCGTTGGCCTCTAGGTTGAGCACCTTTCTTCGGTTTCCTATTTTCTTCTTGCATCTCTTTGTCCTTCACTGTGGGCATATAATTCCCCCAAAGCAGCCTGCATGGCCAGTAGCAGTGACCTCACTGCAACTCTGGGCAAGAGGCCTCACACCATCCAGGGCCTGGGACCCCTCCTCTTCTAGTCCCCAGCAAATAGACCCCATGTTCTTACTGCAAGGTAAAGTGCGATAAACCATAAAGGAAAACGTCATACGTGTTTGTCAAAGGAGACCATTATCATTGGCCGTCTTAATGTGTTTTCCCTGGAATGACTCACTTTCATGCTGGCGATATTTATGTGTGTCCTTTCACTGTGTTCACATATCCTGATGTGACTTGTCTGGAATTTCTTTCAGTCTCATGTAAATATTTCTGAAGCATAAACATTACTATATTACATGTTGCCAACTTCTTTACGTCTTCCCCACCTCACAGGTGAGGCTCCAGTGCTGCCTTCCTTTTCAGTTAAAGCAAAGATTTCTTAGATACAGCATGGGTTCTGTTGGATTTATGTACAATGGATAGTCTCTCTTGGCAAATCAGCTCCAACAGCATATGAAGAGGCGTGTGTTCAAACGTTCATTCCTAAACATCCAGAATACACATGTTCAATAAACTAAATGAACATTGTAAAAGACATACAAGCAAAGTGCTGGTTAATTGCTATGTAGGTATCTAGTAGACAATCATCATTAATCTTTGTATTATATTAACAATTAATCAAAATAACTGAAAGACATAGTCATATATCTTATAGCAAATCTAATAAAAATGATTAGATAAAACACACAAAGTTAAGATGTGTAAGTTTTGTCGTGATTGATTCTAATAGCCACAGATGTGGAATTCCAAAGGTGTCCTTGGGGTGGAACACGCGATTAGCATGATCAGTGAGCACTGCTTCGTGTTCTGGGAAAAACAGAAATATCTACCGTAGATTTTGGTTTCAAAGGTGAAACGTCTTCCCAGATTAAAATGGATTGCAACCCTCTTTCTAAAGGCATTTAGTGGTCATCATTGTAAAGCCGTAGCATCAGGTTCACATCCCCTGATCCCTCAGCAGACAGAACCTGCTTGTTTGTGGTGCCAAAAAGCGAACACCTGACTTGGAGAGCACTCACCTGCTCCAGTGAAAAGAATAGAAAGGCCCTGTTCTTTCAGTCTGAAGAACAGTGACCATGAAGTTCTCTGTGGGTGGTTAAAGGCAAAATGTAATTAGGATTTCACCATTGATCACCAAAAAGGGAGAAAGACAAAATATATTTAAAACTAAGCCTTGAAACTAGAAACTTCTGTATTTTTCCAGTGCTGAAAACGCTGTTTTACAAACCTGAAGCTTGGTGATGTTGAGTGATATGGTGAGGGGAGGTGGAGCTTCACACTTTGTACATTAATGTCTTCAAAGAGTTTAGCTTGCCTAGCAAAACTCTCTCTCTTCCTCCGCTTCCCTCCCTCTTCTTTTTCTCGCTTTCTCTTTTCTTCTGTCTTTCTCTGTCTCTTTTCTTTCTCACTTTCTCTCTCTTTTCTTCTCTCTGTGTCTTTCTCTGTCTCCATATCTCTCCACAAATAGATAGATAGAAAGATAGATACTACACAGTTGGATAGACAGACAGGTAGAAGATAGATAGCTAGATAGATAGATAGGTGGATAGAAAAATGATAGGTGGATGAATAGACAGCTATAGATGGATAAGTGGATGGACGGATAGATGGCTAGATGATAGATAGATGGGTAATAGGTAGATGGATCATAGACAGATGGATAGATGCTGGATGGATAATGGGTATACAGATGATGGATGATAGATGGATAGATGATAGATGGATAGTTGGGTAGTTGGGTATATAGATGATAGATAGGTGGATAATACATAGATGGATGATGGATGGATGATAGATGGTAGATGAATAGATGATAGATAGATGGATAATACATAGATGGATGATAGATGGATGGATAATAGATGGATAGTTGGATATATATTTGATAGATGGATAGATGATAGATAGATGCGTAATAGGTAGACGGATCATAGATAGATGGATAGATGCTAGATAGATAGATGGACAGATGATAGATAGATGGATAATACATGAATGGATGATAGATGGATAGATGATAAATAGATGGATAATACATAGATGGATGGTAGATGGATAGCTGATAGATGGATAGATGCTAGATGAATAGTTGGGTATATACACAGATGATAGATGGATAGATGATAGATGGATAATGGGCATATAGACAGATGATAAATGGATAGATGGTAGATGGATAGATGGTAGATAGATGGATAATACATGGATGGATGATAGATGGATAGATGCTAGATGAATACTTGGGTATATACACAGATGATAGA
>NW_012115110.1:578545-588640 GCF_000951035.1 Colobus angolensis palliatus
TAGATGGATAGATGGTAGATAGATGGATAATACATGGATGGATGATAGATGGATAGATGCTAGATGAATACTTGGGTATATACACAGATGATAGATGGATAGATGATAGATGGATAATGGGCATATAGACAGATGATAAATGGATAGATGGATAGATGGTAGATAGATGGATAATACATGGATGGATGATAGATGGATAGATGCTAGATGAATACTTGGGTATATACACAGATGATAGATGGATAGATGATAGATGGATAATGGGCATATAGACAGATGATAAATGGATAGATGGATAGATGGTAGATAGATGGATAATACATGGATGGATGATAGATGGATAGATGCTAGATGGATAGTTGGATATATAGATGATAGATAGATGGATAATACATAGATGGATGGTAGCTGGATAGCTGATAGATGGATAGATGGTAGACAGACAGATGGTAGATGGATAGATGGATGGATGGTAGATAGATGGATAATACATGGATGGATGATAGATGGATAGATGCTATATGGATAGTTGGGTATATAGATAATAGATAGATGGATAATACATAGATAGATGCTAGCTGAATAGATGCTAGATGGATAGTTGGGTATACAGATAAATGATAGATGGATAGATGATAGATGGATAATGGGTATATAGACAGATGACAAATGGATAGATGGTAGATGGATAGATGGTAGGTGGATAGTTGGGTATATAGATGATAGATAGATGGATAATACATAGATGGATGATAGACGGACAGCTGATAGATGGATAGATGGTAGATGGTAAAAGGTAGATGGATGGATGGTAGTTAGATGGATGATAGATAGATGGATAATACATAGATAGATGCTAGCTGAATAGATGCTAGATGGATAGATGATGGATGATACATAGATTGATAACTGACTGATTCCCAGGAGACCTCAGTTCTCTCTGTCTGTGGGTGCTGAAGTTTGCACAGTGGGAGGAGGCTGGCTTTGGATCTACTTCACCTGGGTCAGATCTTGGCTTTAGAACTCTGGGAAATAGAATAATAAGATATTGTGAAGAGCATGATGCTGTAATTTGCATCCTCTGTAGCTAGTTCATAGTCGTTGTTTCGAATTCAAACAAGTGTGTTTCCCTTCCCCTCCTGTGATTTGTCTGCATGCTGGTCACTGGTCTGAGGGAGGCTGCGACCTTCTATTTGGTAAGGGACCACAGCCATGTGAGGCCGGGTCCCTGCAACTGTCTGCCAGGGTCCCTCAGAGCCAGCATTCATGCCTGTGGGTGCTCATGATCCCCCATGATGGCAGGGGGACCCCATGCTGTGCCCACAGCAAGGCCTACATTTCAACATTGCTGTCTCCAGGTCCCCAGGGACAAGTGTGCCTACTGGTCCCCCAGGCAGTCTGTGAAGGCAGGGAGGCTGCAGCTATGCGTGACACAGGCCTGCTTCCAAAACCTTCAGGCATTCACAACCCAGGACGTGGAGGAGAAGGGGACACCAGGGCACTGCCAGACCTGACAAACAAGGAGAGCTTCTCGGGAGAAGCCATCAGCACCCACCCTGTCCTGACGCTGTGGAGGATGAGCCCCTCACGACGCTACAGAAAGTACCACCCAGAGCTCTTGGAAGGTGGCTCATGTTAGCTTAACATCTACACAGCTACTGTGAAGACATGATGCGCTCCTAAACAGGGAGTATTTTACTGTCCAAATTATGCCCTCCAACAATTGAATCTTCTTTGATGTAACACATTTTTAAATGCCTGGCTCCTGCTCTTAGGTAGTTATAGACACGATGTTCATCACTCCACACAGCCATGACAGACGGTGCAGGTAACAAGTGTGCCCGGGAGGCTGGGGCCACGCAGCCCTCTCCCCCACCCCAGGCTGAGTCTGCAAACCTTCCCCACTGCCCAGACTCAGATTCCCAGTCAGGCTCCTCCAGTGCCTTAGCTCCCTGGACAGGGCTTCGACTCACTTAGTCTTTCAGATAGGGGTTTTGGGGTTCCCTGGTCACGAGACCACTGCCCCTGGGTGCCTGCAGCTTGGCTCCAACAGCAAGACACATCTACCCTGGGAAGCAGGCAGGCAGGGGACCTTGAAGGGCTCCAACAGACTGACAGTATCAGGCCTGCATGCAGGTGGTCCTGGACCACTGGAGAGGAGGGGAGGCCAAGGGACAGAGGGGCTGATGCTGACTGGGTGTACGGGAGGCAGAGAAAGTGCTCGGTGGAGTCTTCCCTGGGGTGGGACCAAGTCCCATCCTCATCAGGACCCCAGGAGATGTTGAGCTTGAGCTCGTCTTTGCCCTCCTCTCACCCACCCTCCTTTGGACGGTTTTGTTTGTTTATTTGTTTGTTTGTTTTGAAACAGGGTCTTGCTCTGTCACCCAGGCTGGAGTACAGTGGCACCATCTCACTCACTGCAATCTCTGTCCCCCACGACCTGAGCTCAAGTGATCCTCCACCTCAGCCTCTAGAGTAGCTGGGACTCCGTGTGTGCACCACCACATCCGGTCAATGTTTTGTATTTTTGTAGAGACGGGGTCTCATCATGTTGCCCAGGCTTGTCTCGAACTCCTCAGCCCAAGTGATCTGCCCTTTTCAGTCTCTTAAAGTGCAGGGATTCCAGGCGTGAGCCACTGCACCCAGGCTGGACTGGTTTTTTGAAGGGTCATCATCACCATCCATAGGCGGAAGAGATGTCTGTGCCCCCATGTTTATTGCTGCAGCACCCACCATAGACATGATGTGGAATCTAGCCAAGGGCCCAGCCAGGGATGGATGGATGAAGAAACCATGATGCATATACACAACGGAACACTATTCAACAAGGGATGGAATCCTGGCATTTGCAGCAACACAGATGGCACTGGAAGTTGCTACGTTAAATGAAATAAGCCAAGCACAAAAGGAGAAATATCGCTTGTTCTCACTCCCACCTGGGAGCTAAAGAAGTGGATATCAGGGAGGTAGATTGCAGAGGGATGGCTATCCAAGGTGGAAGAGGCAGGGCAGACAAACAGAAGTTTGTTAACAGGTAGGAACATACAGTTTGATGAAGAAATATTGCCTAGTCATGGAAAGTACAGTAGGTTTACTATAGTTAGTAATGTATTACATCATTCAAAATTGCTAGAATAAAAATTTGGAATATTCCCAACAGGAGGAATGATAAATGTTTGAAGTGATGAATACGCCAATTACCGTGATTTGATCCCTACGCATCGTATGTGTGCATCCAAAAATAACGTGTACCCCACAAATGTGTACAGTCACCCTGTACCAATATAAAATATTAACGACAACAAAACAAGTTAGAACTTGGGACAGAATACAAAACTGTGAAGGCAGTGTAGGCCACAGGCAACCAGAGCTCTCAGAGTCCAAACTTGCACGTGCAGGGCACAGCTTTCTAGGCCCCAGCACTTGTCCAGGGGCCTACCCAGTGGTGTCCAATAAACAGCAAAGCAATGAATTAATGGCTGCCACTAGCTCCTCTTCTACTCTGAATGTGGTTTCTGTGAATCCACCTGCCATGATATGTGACACGCTTACTCCCTGTCTCCATGCATTCAGGCAGCTTTAGCAGCACACCATAGTCTGGACCGCTGAGAAAAACCAGAAACTCGTTTCCCATGGTTCTGGAGGCTGAAAGTCCAAGATTGAGGCATCTGCAGATTTGGCGTCTGGCAATGCCTCCAGTCCTGGTCCATGGAAGGCGCCTTCTCTCTGTGTCCCCATGGGGTGGAGAGGGCAAGGGGACTACTTGGGGTCCCTCTTTTAAGGGCACTAACTCCATTTATGATGGCTCCACCCCCATGACCAAATCATCTCCCAAAGGCCCCAGCTCCTAATAGCATCACCTTGAGGGTGATGGTTTTGACACAGGAATGCTGGGAAACACAGCCGTTCAGACCACAGCAATGCTGAAACTATTTCTGGAAAGCACAAAAGGAGAAATATCACTTGTGCTCACTCCCACCGTCCATGGCCCTGTTTCAACACAGTCCTGGAGGGTGAGCCAAGCCCATCCTGTCCGGGAGATGCTCCGCACCCCATCAGTCAGAACTGCCTGTCTGCCTGCTCACTTCAGATGGTTCAAGCTCAAAATGAATGCAGGCTGATTTCATGGCCCCTCTCCAGCCCCAGCTCACACTGGAGGGCCCCACTTGAGGGCCAGGGGGAATAAGGGGTGTGCCTGGGCAGCTAGGCGTGTGCCTTCTCACCTAAGGAACCACGTGTAGAGTTAGGTGCTCTGCTGTCTGGAGAGGAGACCAGGTCTGGAGTCTTGGCCCACACAACAGACTCCCCCTAAATGAGGTTAAAATAAGGGGTACTGGGACCAGGCGTTGGGGTACTACATGACCGCTGCCAGCCCCAGGATCTCATCAGGAGACACCCGCCCCACTCAGGCCTCCAGGGCCAGCCGCGCTGCAGCACCACCCTCCATCAGCCCTGGAGCCGGGCACAGACCCCAGTCTCTTACCTTCCTCCCACTGCTGGAGAGAATCCAGGCTAGAGAACCCCACCCTCCCACACATGGTGGCTCTGGTGGAGGCCAGGAAGGGACCCCTCACTCTTGGGGGCCCAAACAGCCCCATCACCGAATCCTGGGCACTGCTGGGGACATGGGTATTGCTGCTGCTTCCTGCCCCTCAAATGCGATGGCTCCATCTTCACAGAAAAGCGCAAGCGCAAACAGGAGATGGATCGGGAAGTTCAGACACTGGGAATCACAGGCTTGGACAGGAGGCTCACCAGTCAGGGAGTGTAAGTGAATGCGCTGTCCTCCTGGTGTCACAGCCATCCCACACCACCCGCCACCTACCAGGGAGGGGGAGGGCTGCGGCCACCTGCCTCCTTTCTCTCCCTTGAGCCCCAGTGGAGAAGCACAGCCTGGACAGTTACAGGGGTGGGTGGAGGAGGGGAGAACCGGGGACCATGCCCGTGGGCAGAGCCAGAGGCTGTGCCCTCTGCTGGATCTCCGGAAAGACAGAGGACACTGCTGGGGGAGAGGTCTCTGCAAGGACCAGGACGGCACTGAGGCCTGGAGACACACCTGGGAGGAGACTGCCAACCGGCACATGCCAAGGACATGTCGCAACAGGAGTGGCTTGTCCCCAGGCCCCAGCCTCGGCTCAGTCCCCCACCTCCCATCTCCCCCAAGCCCCTCGTCCATGTGACCCTCCCCTGGTCCCCCATTCCTCTCTGATTCTGCAGGGGTCTTCCAGTGAGAGGCCACCTCCAGCTGCGTGGGGCTGAGGGCCTGAATCTGCTCACTCAGATGTAGAATGGGGACAGAGGCACCCCTGGGACGAAGGAAGCTGCGGGGCCTCCCCAAGGGTGAGGAATGTGCCCCCAGCCCTCCCAGGAGCCCGGGCCTCTCCAGATCCCTAACAATGTCATTTACACTTCTTTGGCTTCTTTTCTCCCAGAACACATTTTCATTTCCATGCTTCCTAAGTCCTCCCTGCCTGCTTCCCTCTCCCAGCCCAGCCCGGCCCCTAGGCCACGCTTGTGCAGGTACCCAGGAGAGGAGGAACTAATGATTGACAGGTGGATTTTCTTGATTTTCAGTGCTGGCCCAAACTTAGAAAACCTTTGGTGGGCAAAGGAAGCCCATTCGCCGCTAGGCTGTGGGTGGAGTGTGCTCTAGGCCACAGAGCAAAATCCCAACAGCTTATCTCCATTTAGGGAAATTGGTTCCTGACAAACTCTGACTGTCCCATCGCACCTCCTCTCCCCCCATCAAGTCCATTCTCCCTCCCCCAGGCCCCGGAGCCTCTGGATGGAGCTCTCTTTGTGTTTAATTCTGTGTCCCTCCCCTTTAAATTCCTGTCAACAGCGGGCCGTCACCGACTGCTGGGCACTGCTGGGGACATGGGTGTTGTTGCTGCTTCCTGTCCCTCGAATGCGATGCCTCCATCTTCACAGAGAATGCAGAGCAAACCAGTAGACAGGGCAGACAGGAAAGGGCAAGCACTGGGAAATAAAAGTCGGGCACAAAGTTTTCAGAGCAAGGATCGGGGGCTGGGTGCGGTGGCTCACGCCTATAATTCCAGCACTTTGGGAGGCTGAGGTGGGCAGATCACCTAAGGTCAGGAGTTTGAGACCAGCCTGGCCAAAATGATGATACCCCGTCTACACTAAAAGTACAAAATTAGACAGTTGTGGTGGTGGGCGCCTGTAATCCCAGCTACTTGAGACGCTGAGGCAGAAGAATCACTTGAACCCGAAAGGCGGAAGTTGCAGTGACAAGATTGCGCCACTGCACTCCAGCCTGGGTGAGCGAGACTCCATCTGGAAAAAAAAAGAAAGAATAGGGATGGGGAAGAGGAGACAGGAGGGAGAGGCGGACACAGCTGGGGAAACAGCGTCTTCCGAGAAAATACAGTGCGAAAATAAGAGTCGTTGCTTATAAAGACTTAAAACCAGAAGACATGGCAGGGGAGGGCTGGAAGCAGGCTTCCATCAGGGCACGTCTCTGCAGCTTAAAATGTCACCAAACTCTCCCCAGAGGGGCTGCTGATGAGAACCGCCCTCCGGGAAGACATCCCCTCTGAGCAAGGCAGCCTGAGTTCACCCGGCCTCTTAGGCCTTTGATCATAGGATCCTATTTTAGACTGAACGTTTGTGTCTGCCATTGCTCAAGGCCCATCCTGTCATCGGGCCACATCCTAAATTCAACCCAAGCCCTGCTTTCCGCAGAGGAGGTGGGGCTGGGGCTGGGAGTGTCCTTGGCCTCAGGACGGCTACCTGCTCTCATCCTCCCTGAGAAGCAACTGCTGGCCAGGGGAAAACAGTTCAGCCGGGAGACAAAGTCAGAGAAGAGAGGCCAGCGTGGAAGAATTGAAGCCCTGTTGTGAACTAGTTTTTGCTCAGTTGAACCCAGTCATGAGCTCCTGAGTGGGAGTAGGAAGAGTTTCAGCCTCAAGCAGGGACCCCAGGCAGCAGGGCTGCAGCCGGGTGCAGAGGCTGCATCTGTGTCGGCCTCCAGTGCATCTGTCTTCTGGGTAGAGCCAAATAAAAGCAATTTTAGGTGAAGGCAATTAACATGGAATTAGGGTGCAGACTCTAGAATGCATTTCCTTCATCTCCCCCTCCATCTGCAGGGCGGGAAGTGGGGTGAACCCGCCCCTCGACTGACACAGTGATGAGCAACGGCAATTTGCCTTAAAAACCCCTAACGCGCG
Organism: Colobus angolensis palliatus; assembly: GCF_000951035.1. Taxonomy (NCBI): domain Eukaryota; kingdom Metazoa; phylum Chordata; class Mammalia; order Primates; family Cercopithecidae; genus Colobus; species Colobus angolensis. The sequence continues at coordinate 585,736 of NW_012115110.1, forward strand.
GATCATTGCTGCAGAGGAACGGGAGAACCCTCCAGTCCCCTGGCGGCCGCACGCCACGGTCTGCTGTGCAGTAACCAGGCAGAGCACAATGACATCCCAGCCTCGCTCCCCAGATAAAAATTTCTCTCCCTCCACTTTTGCAAAAGTAATGAGGAAGTAATGAGGCTTGACTTGAATTTTTTCAGCTCTGGCTTTCCCTCCTTCCCCAGCAGGTCCCCCAGGATGGAATAAGACACTGGGTTTCTATAAAAGCTGTGCTGTGGCAGGGTGGAGGAGCGGAGCCGGGCTCTGAGGCCGCTTGCTTGCTAGAGTTCAGATAAACCCAGGCCCCTTTCAGCGCGGCCGTCTGCTCTGATCGGCTCCACTGAATAAGACGATTTGAGGATGTGCAGGCCCGGCCATGCCGCTCCCTGTTTATTTTACCACTTGATGGATAGAAAGCCCTGACCTTTCCCGGCTACCTTTTCCCCCACCTCCTCCCCCCACCCCAGCCCTGTTCCTCTCCTGCTTTTTGTCTCTTTTGCAGCTTTGCCACATTCAACTGTGCAAATAGTAAAATCCCAAAAAGGTAGGCGGAAGGGCTGTTTGAGATCATTAGCTTAATTTGAGCTGAAAGGTCTTTGTTGTAAGTTGGGGAGGGGAAGGACCCGGGGACCTTAGCTGAGTGTTCTGCTGGCAAGCTTGTTGAGATATGATTGCCTTTGTTGTGATAATCTGAAATTAATTTGCACTTGAACCCATCTTTCTTCTGGGCTCAATTTAAACACTGTTATAATTATGCGCCCTACATGAAATTGAGAACAGACCCTGATATGACAAAGCTGAATATTTTAATTCCCCAGGTACAGACGGCTTTTTTCCTCACTTATCTCACAAGGTAATAAAACAAAATGTTGCAGTGCTCATGCTTAAGAGAGAGGTATTTGCCTGAGGGGAAACAGAGATAATCACTGCATTGCTCCACATTTCACTCTGTACTATCGCAGTGGGTCAATCGCTTCCTTTTAAAGTGATGTTAAACTTCTGCTAATATTAGTTGATTTGTACCTGGAACGTTATTTAAAAAAAAAAAAAAGTGAAAATGGTATGTTTTATTCTATTTCAGCCGCTCCTCATCTAAGAGGCTTTGTCCCTGACATCCATTTCCTCAGATTTTTTTAAACACTATTAAAGGCTGCCTCCTAATATGCACAGTTGATCTTAGCAGAGCACCTTTCTTGTTCTCAGTGTGAGCTGTAATATCCTTATCAGCATTCTTTTAGTTTTAACCCAGATTAGTGTTTTTGGTGAGGAATCTCATTAACTCCAGCAAGCCTATCTTCTTTTGTGATTGCCTTTGGAATTGTAATGTACTAAAAGGCCAACGGGGCCCTTTCCCCAGGGCACAAATTCTTCTTTAAACCGGCCTTCAGCTTAGAGAAACTACACACTCCTCAGAAAGAGACGTTCTGAAGGGTCGGGATGAACTGTGCGGGTTCCCCTCTCTGGAAGACATGGCTAAGACCGGCTGGCTGCTTGGGAATCTGGGGGAGGAGACCTAGGAGTCCTGCGGGCTCCCCGGCTCCCCGCTCCTGGCCCCTTCCTGTTTCCCTTACTATCTTGCACAAACACTTCAGCCGCCCCCTCTGAAAAACAGCCTTAAACGATCATGGTCATGTCGTATTGTGTTAAAAGCAACTGTCATTTCACAGTCGCACAAGCAAGGAAACCATCTCCACAAACAGAACCCTGGGTAGAAGACGGACAGAGAAGGTGGGGTTAAAAGGAGACACCTGCCAGTTAGGAAGGCGGCCCAGTGCAGTGCCCTCTGACCATCCTGGTTCATTTTATAAATAATCACAACACCCAGTACTTAGGTTGGTTTAATAATAAAATGTCCAAGGTTCGAATTCGGAGTAATTTGAAAAACAAAATGTATCATTCTCCCCCCATGCCAGTTTAATTTTATTGGTCATGCAATAAAATGTCAATGGCAAATGTTTATGACTGAGCTCCTTTGTTAGAAATTCTGTGCTGGAAAAGTACAGAAGAGTGATTGGGTACAATAGTGTTTTTAACAAAAACTACATATTGGTAGAACAGCTTTATCTTTTTTTTTTTTTTTTTTTTTTGAGACGGAGTCTCGCTCTATCGCCAAGGCTGGAGTGCAGTGACCGGATCTCAGCTCACTGCAAGCTCCGCCTCCCAGGTTTACGCCATTCTCCTGCCTCAGCCTCCCGAGTAGCTGGGACTACAGGCGCCCGCCACCTCGCCTGGCTAGTTTTTTGTATTTTTTTAGTAGAGACGGGGTTTCACTGTGTTAGCCAGGATGGTCTCGATCTCCTGACCTCGTGATTCGCCCGTCTCGGCCTCCCAAAGTGCTGGGATTACAGGCTTGAGCCACCGCGCCCGGCCGAACAGCTTTATCTTTGACGACTCGTTGTTCCATGCACTCTGATGATTTCAGTGAAAACAAAGATGGTGGTAGTCACAGGACTATTTTATCTATTGGTTTGCAAAGCCTATTGAAATATACACACAAATGGTATCTATGTTCTTTAATCACTCTTCTTACTAACATATTTTTGAGAAAGAATGGCGGCAACAGTTCAGAATCTCATGTAATCACCTCCTGAGAAAGCCTTGTAGCTGCGTGGATAGGCACCTGGTGTAGGTAGGAGGCCTGAGCCTGCCTGTAAGTGCAGAACAGAGAAGAGTATCCATTGTCACATGTGAGTGCCATGTGGGTGCACCCAGGATCCTAGATGGGAAGTGTGTGCACCACTGCCATACAGAGGTGAAGCGGTGGGAGGTGTGTGCACCACTGCCATACAGAGGTGAAGCGGTGGGAGGTGTGTGCACCATCTCCACACAGAGGTGAAGCGGTGGGAGGTGTGTGCACCATCTCCACACAGAGGTGAAGCGG
>NW_012115110.1:588995-628389 GCF_000951035.1 Colobus angolensis palliatus
ACAGAGGTGAAGCGGTGGGAGGTGTGTGCACCATCTCCACACAGAGGTGAAGCGGTGGGAGGTGTGTGCACCATCTCCACACAGAGGTGAAGCGGTGGGAGGTGTGTGCACCATCTCCACACAGAGGCGGAGCAGGAAACTCAGATCACGTGGCAGAGGCACATGCTTGATGGCACACAGGCCATGTGGTGTGCTTATGGCATGACAGTTTTGCCCCCTGCCACTTGGAGGAGGAGAGGACAAACTGAGGAGGCTGGGTCCCTTCCCCCACAGAGTCCTAAGTCAGACTTGCCACAGCCTCTGAAACTCTCAATAACCTGTCCGAGAAAGTACACCAAAGAAATGAAGCCACTCAGAGACGTGGCTTGAGGTGCCACTGGGATGGGAGGGGAAGGTTCGGGGTCCACAGGGCTGCATTTTCCCCTTGACTCTGTGTGCCTGGCTCGCCAGCCCCTCCCCTCTCCCTCTGCTCTCCCTCTGCTCTCCCTCCCCCTTCCCTCCCCTCCCCTCCCCTCCCCTTCCCTCTCTTGCTTTTCCCTGCTTCTCCTCCCCTCCTCTCCCCTCATCTCCTCTCCCATCCTCTGCTCCCCTCCCCTCCCCTTCTCTCCTCCACTCCTCTCCCCTTTCCTCCCCTCCTTTCACCTGCTCTGGTCCCCTCTCCCCTCCCCTCCTCCTCCTCTCCCCTCCCCTCACTCCCCTCCCAACATCATCTCTGTCCACTCCATCATGCTATGCGCACCCCACTCACTCACTGACAAGCAGCCCGGGCAAAACAACCTCCTACAAACAAAGCAGGGGGCCCTGTTTTTCTTCTGATAACATCTCCTGGTCTCATTATTGATTATCTTCTTTATTGGGCCTTGTTTCCGGAAAGTCTGACATGGGACAACAGAGGTGACAGTAGATTGGCCCTGGGCCCTGGAAATGAGTCAGCCAGCCACAGTCCGCACCTCAGCGGAGTGCAGCAAAGGCAGTCAGGCTGTCTTGACTTCATCTCTCCCTCCTTTATCTTGAATTTGTCTTGAACCCTCCCAGGCAATTCACTATTCTTGTCACTGATTTTTATCACCTCCCTATGCCCCTATGAGGAAATGCTTTTTGACTGATGAACCAGCTCCTCATTTAAACAACTGCGTGCTTCACCTCCATGTGAAAACAGCTGTCTCAACAACAAGAAGAATGCCGTAACTATTTACATCAATCCTGGGCCAGGACTCTTGTCCTGAAAGTTTGTGCCAGCTTTTACCGCTGGTGCTCTGTGAGCCCAGGGCACCTGCAACCGGACTCCCTGCATGGGACATTCCTCCACCCACAGTTCCACCCAGAGGCAAGGGGCCTAAGGAACGCAGACTCAAAAAGCCAACTTGGAACAACAGATTCATACATGGACCCTCCTGTCTCAGAGTCTCTGCAGCAGGTTCCTGGGTCTTCTGGCGTCTGAGGCCAGCTCCGCCACGGCATCTGTGGTCCCCTGAGCACAGATCTCCTGCAACAAGCACAGTGTTCAACATGCAGTTTCTTTTCTCCAACTGCGGACAGCCCCACTTCCCCAGCTCGCTGCCTCTGGACCAATACTGGGTCCTCTTCCCTCTGACTCGGCCTCTTCCCTCGGCTGCTGGCCCTGCAGGATGGAAACGGTGCCTGTGGCCAGAGCAGCAGAGAGAGGATGCTCAGTGTTTAGAGCTGAACACTCTCAGTGGTGCGTCACCAGATTTGATGCTGCTGACCAGCCTTCTCACATTCCTGCCCTCTTGAGGGTTTCAGCCACCTGGGCCATCTTCCTGCTGCATTCTCAGGGGAGGTGAAAAGTTCTGTGCATCTGAGGTTGAGTTTGGAAGGTAGGGTGAGGCTTTGACACTGGATTTCTCACCGGTTCTGATGACACCATACTCTTGAGGGCTTCTCTTGGCTTCCTATATCCCAGGCATTTGCTTCCCCTCTCACAGCCTTCGGAGGGGCCTGTGACTTTCAAACCAGACACAGCTGATGTACAAGAATCACACGGGACTTGATCCACAGAGCAGGTGCAAAGAAACAGTTCCCAACCACGTTCATCTTTCCATTGCCGATACAGATTCTCCAAAATGTAACTGCAGGCCAAAGACGCCACCTGCCCTCACTGCAGCCAGGAGACACACAGGGTGCATGCACGGTTTGGGGATGGCTGGAAGCTGAGCTTGTGGTCCTGGTCCTGTTTTATTCTAGCTTTGCAGAAGTCACAGTTCTCACGCCGCCTCTCAACATGCATGCATTTTCCTCCCCTGTAACTGAAACTAAGAAGGATTCTCTCCCTCTGAGGTTACCTTCATCCCATCTACTGATTATCAGTAAGATTAATTTACAGAATTCACCCTTCAGGAGAACCAGGACCCAAACAGTCTGCTTAGGTCCAAAATTTAGGTGTCAGCCTCCACTCACTTTTCTTCACAACCTGCCCGGCCCCATCCAATCCACCTTGAGGAGCCCCTGGGACCTCCTTCCAGACGGTCTAGAGTCTAAGTCCTCCTGTGGTCTTTGTTGATGCCACTCCCTGAATCCACCTCCACCTCTGTTGCTGGATGTTCGCAGCTCTCTGCTCCTCCTCCCAGGCCCGGAAGCCATCCCACATGGCGGTCTGAGGGGTCTTCTAAAAATATAAATCACAGCATGTCCCCCATAAGCACCAAAATGCTTGCTAGCAGTTCCCCACGGGACTTAGAACCCAAAGTCACTGCAGTCTGACAGGCCCTTCACGCCTGGCCTTCCCTCCTCCCACCCGCCTCTGCCCCACCCGCACTGCTCCCTGTGCAGCTCTGATGAGCTCATTCCCACCCCAGGACCTTTGCACTAGTTGCAAAACTCTTCTCCCAAACTCAGACATCGCCTCCATGGCCTCCTTACAGAGTGGAGGGGCCATTTTTCCTCCTTTGAGGGTCTTCCAGAGAGACTCTCTTCCTGTTCCTCCCCAAGTGACGCTGCATTAGATTAGCTTATTTAATCAAACGGAATTATTTTATATCTATTCCAGGGCTTTTTTTTTTTTTTTTTTTTCTTTGCAGCTGTCTTCCTCTACTGCAGGAGCTCCCAGAGCTCAGGGCTCAGGCGTCTTTTGTGTCTTTCCCAGGTCAGTCCTGGTTCAGGGTCGCCTCCCCAGGGCCCGGCACGTAGCCATCCTCGATGTGTGTATTCTGAATAATGAGCAAATGGCAGGGACGCCGAAGAACACAAGGAACAGTGAGGTGATCTAAGCTTGGGCTGAGTTTCCTGATGACCCTTGGTGGCTCTCGTCTCTTCTACATCTCAGTTTTCCAATCTTCAAATCATGAGTGATGGAACTTGGAACTCAAAGAAGCCATATGTTTTGGTGAAATTTTGTTACTCATGATGTTGAGGGGTAACGGGAAAATTCTGCAGGGCAAAATCCTCATGGGAGCACGCCATGTCTGCAAGAGGGCTTTCCAGGATGGCCTCAGAACAGCAGCCGGAAGAACTGGCTCTCTTTGGGGGAGCTTTTGCTCATCGGTATTGCATCTACCTACTGCCATGTGCTATCAACATGTGCTTCATGGTGGCTCCGCCTGGGAGGTACTTATAGGCATTTTCTATCAAAGGTGATGTTCACAGCTCAGTTGCAAGGGCCACCTGCAGTGCTTAGAACTTCAGTTCACTGAGGGCGTGGCTGATTTGCAGGATCCCGTGTCTTGTGCTCAGGTGGGAACATAATCCAGGAGCCACGCTAGTGGAAGCGCCTAGCGTGATGGCCGACGTCAGGAAGGGGTTACCGTTCTTCCACACCTCCATGGTGAATCTGGGGGTCACATGCAGGGAAAGGCTCCAACTGCAGAGAGAGCCCGTCTGGGAAAAGCTGGACATTAGCCACACCCATACTCGGAGGAGACGCTTCCAACAACGGACTCAGGCGTCATCACCCAAACACCGGGATAAGACGGTTTGGTTTCTAACGGAGTTTCCTTTCTCCATCATTGGAAGAACGTGCAAGTCACAGCGTACAGACGCTACAAGCACCATGGGGACAGCTCTCACCCAGCCACGTTCGTTTAGAGAGAGAATACCTAGGCTGGTAAAGCCCAGTGTTTTTCAAGATCAGCAGGCAGAGGCAGAAGTGGAACCCAGCTTGGGGCCAGCATGCAGCGCTTCCTCCCGCACCGGTCCGAGGGAGCACCCTCCTTCGGGGCCTGCCGTGGTACCGACCGGATTGATGGGATGACTTCACAGAGGGATTCCACCTTTTCTCGCTCTGTCGAACTTTCTCCGTATTCCTCCAAGCACTCCCAGGAGGTCTGTCAGACGTGGGACCGCCACACTTTGGACAGCAAAACCAGTTCTTTCAGGAAAGCACATTAATGAGAATTGTACGAGTAGGTAAAACGATGACAGCTCCTCATCCCGGCTCCTGCTCCCATTGTGTGTCATGGACTCGGATGTCCTCCTCATGAGTCTCCTCAGCTGGGGAACAGCTGTGATCCTGGCAGAACCCTGGCTTCAGTCTAGCAGGGCTCTCAGTGCCTTCAGTATCCTGCCATCCTGGTGTCCAGCGCAGGCTTTCTGTGCTGGGACATCCTGCCTGAGGGGAGGTGGCAGTGCCTGCGCCACCGTGCCTGGCACTCCTCCATACCAGACCATGCTCTCAACATTTGTTTCCCCCCCCGCATTTGCTCTCCTTTTTGCCTGATCGAAATTGTGCTAGCCTGTTCCTACAGGAAGCTGGCACGTGCCAGAAGGGTCCTGCAGTGCCTGGCACTGGGTGATTCCTCCTTGACTATTGGTTAAGAGAAATCATCAAGGGCTGAGTCCTTGCAGATTCACCCTGCCTGCAAGGGGAATCTTAAATGACCCAATGGGTATAAAATTCAGAGCACAAGGCCTGCTGCTCCAGGGGTGTTTGATAAATGGCAGTGCAGGCTATTACTTGCACTTTTTTTTTTTTTTCACGGAATCTCATTCTTGTTGCCCAAGCTGGAGTGCCATGGCATGATCTTGGCTCACTGCAGCCTCCGCCTCCCAGGTTCAAGTGATTCTCCTGCCTCAGCCTCCTGAGTAGCTAGGACTACAGATGCGTGCCACCATGCCTGGCTGATTTTTATATTTTTAGTAGAGACGGGGTATCACCGTGTTGGCCAGGCTAGTCTCGAACTCCTGACCTTAACTGATCCACAGGCCTTGGCCTCCCTAAGTGCTGGGATTACAGGCATGAGCCACTGTACCCTGCCCTTGCACTGTTAACATTATTATTACTCTTATTTCTTTTTTTTTTTCCTTTGAGACAGGGTCTTGCTCTGTTGCCTAGGCTGGAGTGCAGTGGCCCAATCAGAGCTCACTGCAGCCTGGACCTCCTGGGCTCAGGTTATCCTCCTGCCTCAGCCACCTGACTAGCTGTGACCACAGGTGTGCACCACCACGCCAGGCTAATTTTTTAAATTTTTGGTAGAGACCGGCTCTCACTGTGTTGCCCAGGCTGGTCTCAAGCTCCTGCGCTCAAGTGACCCTCCTGCCTTGGCCTCCCAAAGTGTTGGAATTACAAGTGTGAGCCCGGCCTGTGGTTGATTCTTCAGTCTATCAACGGCAGAGCTCTCCCTTACTCCTTCCATCCGTCAGAGTTGGACCCTCTCCCCACCCATCCCCATCCCCTGAGGAAGGCTGTTTTCAGCCTGGAAGTCCCAGGCGGGCCCTATTGGAAGTAGGGCCTCTCAGCAGTGCTCAAGGGCCTCTAAACCAGATCTGGGGTGGGCGGTGGGCGAGGTGGGCACCAGGGTTTCCTCAGGCCTGTGGTCTGTAGAAAAACTTCCAGTTTCTTTTTCTTAAATAAACTTTTCAACAATAACCCTGCTGTCCCTGGAAGTCTTACCCTGCGCCTGTCCATTTCATTCCAAGTGATTAATGGATTTTCAGGATGTACTGTCTTGCCGGCGTTTCCCCCTCCGACACTGACTGTAACTAAGCTGCTCCTGTAGGGGGACACCAGGTGGACTTTCTGTCACCAAGTCCTAGCTCTGCTCCAGCCAGCCTGTCCTGTACTCACAGCACGGTGGCCTGGCCTCCCCTTGTGGACCAGGGCACAGATCCAGCTCTGGAACTGCTTGGCTGTAATGTCAACCCTAGGTAATGATGGCTCTGCATTTGTGTTGAACGGGCAACCCAAGAAACGTGAACTTTAGTTTCTCACCTGAGGCCTCAAGCCTAAATCAAGGCTGTTTCTTCTGGCTGAAATCTGATTCAAGCACCTGATGCTTGAGAGGTATCCCTCAGGGGCACGTCAACTGAGCATAGCTCAGGGCTTCGCCAGGCATATTTCTATAAAGGAGAATGTTTTTTAATTATCATTCATCCAAGCTTTTAACCATGGCCGAAAGTATTTTGTTCTCTTTTGCCTTTTTAATAATAACTTTGTACTGTGTTTCCAAGGTTGTATTGGAGGTAGTTGTATAAACTTTAAGGAACTGACATGAAAAAACACTGCAAACCATAGAAAATAATTAATTTTTACATTTTTTACTTTTTTTTTTTTTTTTTTTTTGAGACAGGATCTCATTCTATCACCAGGGCTGGAGGGCAGTGGTGCAATCTCCGCTCCCAGAGTCAAGTGATTCTTGTACCTCAGCCTCCTGCGTGGCTGGGACTATAAGCACGTGTCACCATGCCTGGCTAAATTTTGCGTTTTTTGTAGAGATGGGGTTTTGCCGTGTTGCCCAGGCTGGTCTCAAACTCCTGAGCTCAGGTGATCTGCCCACCTCGACCTCCCAAAGTACTGGGATTACAGATGTGAACCACTGTACCCAACCTGAAAATGCTTATTTATTTACTTCTTTATTTTTTGTTTTTTTGAGACAGAGTCACTCTCTGTCGCCTGGGCCAGAGTGCAGTGCCACAATCTTGGCTCACTGCAATCTCCATCTCCTGGGTTCAAGCGACTCTCGAGCCTCAGCCTCCCAAGTAGCTGGGATTACAGGCACCCACCTCCATGCCCAGCTAATTTTTGTATTTTCAGCAGAGACAGGGTTTCACCATGTTGCCCAGGCTGGTTTTGAACTCCAGGCTTCAAGTGATTCACTTACCTCAGCCTCCCAAAGTTCTGGAATTACAGACATGAGCCACTGCACCCAGCCTGAAAATAATTTATTTAAAAAAAACGAAAATTGGAAAATAACCACAATATTACTTAATGCCAATTACTCACGTTTTTTAGAAGTATTTATTTTTTGTCAGGTTTGATGTACTTTTTCTTCTTGCCCATTGTGACATTTTAAATATTTTTTCCTAGAATTATATTTTCAAACATTTTGGAATTTATTAAAACTATTAAACTTAAAAACAAGAAAAGTAAGTAGTGACTTTGGATAGCAGGAGAATGCCGGTCAGGATGCAGAGCAGGCAGAAAGCTCCTGGAAGAGTATCTCGAGGGTGTCGAGCAAGACTTGTTGACAGAGACACGGAGACACGGAGACCAACCAGGAGACATGGAGACTGACCAGGTCCCGCTGCAACTCCCTGAGGCATCGAGACTCGATGTTGAGACCTTAGATCACAACCGCAGGACTGATGATGCGATTGGGTATTAATATACAACCGTTACCTGAACGAACGTGAAACTATTCCCAATACCCTATGATAGCAGAACATTTAAAACAAATAGAGGGTGAGCACAGTGGCTCATGCCTGTAATCCCAGCACTTTGGGAGGCTGAGGTCGGCAGATCACCTGAGATCAGGAGTTTGAGACCAACCTGGCCAACATGGTGAAACCCCGTCTCTACTAAAAATACAAAAATTAGCCAGGCATGGTGGCAGGTGCCTATAATCCCAGGTACGCGGGAGGCTGAGGCGGGAGAGTTGGTTGAACCTGGGAGGCAGAGGTTTCAGTGAGCCGAAATTGCGCCATTGCACTCCAGCCTGGGCAACAAGAGTGAAACTCAGCCTCAAAATAAATACATACATACATGCATACATACATACATACATACATAATAAAAAATAAGAAAATAGGATTCCACCTTTAAATTTGTCTAACAGCACTCAGTATTGAAGCAGAGGAGGAACTGCACCCACACAAGGCCCCAGGTGCTGCCACGTGCGTGGGGCAGACGGGATCCCAGGAGCACTTTGTGAGTGTCCCCCTCCCTAAACACAATGTTAAAAGAAAACCTCAGACAAATTAAAATTGACAGAGTTTAACTAGCAAAGAACGATTCACTGATCCAGCAGCCTCTGAGCCTGAGGAGACTCAGAGTCCAGCGCAGCCACGTGCTGGAAGATGTATAGGCAGAACACAGAAGTGAGGTAGAGAAACAGCTAGAGTGGTTCTAGCCCAGCTTGTGCCTATTGGAACAGAGTTTGACCAGTCAGCGCCCTTTGATTGGTCAAAACTCTGTGATTGGCACAAGAGCAGGTTAGTCTGTTTCCACCTCCACATAAGGTGCCATTCATATGTACAGAGAACCCTTTAGGCTGAACTTAAAATACATAAGGAGGCAGCTTTAGGCTAAACTTGATTTAACTCCAAGCATCCAGGCACACAATTCATGTTTCCTGGCTGGTCTCTGTGATATTCGATACCATCGTGCAGAGGTGTCTTCAGAGCTTTAGAGTAACCTTCCACGCTGCTGTGAGATACCCACGCAAATAATTCCTCAGCCTAATCCTGTACCAAACAAGCCCATCACAAACAACATAGCAGCCACCAAAATGTCTCCAGCAATCCCACTGCACGGGCCAGTGACTCAAGGCCTGGAGCTTTCTAACTATCACTCAGCCTTAATTTTTCTATTTGGAGGAAACTTTTTCCTGATAAAGATTTAGCAATCCTCCTGCCATCCTGACCTGTCTAGGACTGTGTATGTGGAAAAATCATGCTTCAGGCCACCTGCCCCTAGAATCAAAGCTGTTTCCTAGGGATGTCTAACTTTGTGTGACTGTAGTTTTTGGTATTCTTAACCAGTCACTAGCAATTCATTAGTATTTAAATTTATGCTAATTTCATCAAGGTGTGAAAAGATCTTTTTCTTGCATATACATGAAAGAACCATATTACTATTCAATGGCTTTTTTCCTCTCTTTTTAACCCAAGAAAAGCTTGTTGTGACTTAACAAAAGAGAAGGCAGAAATAACACAAAAACACAATCTAGAAAAAGCTTTAGGTTAAACTTTTACATTCTTTTTTTTTACTTTTAAATTTCATGTTGTAAATATAAAGGTCCTCCTAGAAATATGAGTGCACAATGGCGGGAGAAACACCACTTTACATGTGTGTGCACCCAGATCACCATCAGGCACTTGTCATCCTAGGAGTTCAAGATTGCATCCTAAAATGTCATTTACCATATTATTATCACTGCCATTTACATAATTTAGGTTTTTCTCCAGGACAGGAAAAGCATGCTACATAGCATCCAATAGCGTTTCCCAACCCTAGTGCATCTCACCCATTTGTCTACTAAGGAGGTACGAGGACATCTACAAAATTAGCCCGCCTGTATATATGTTCACAGGACTATCAAAGTGAACTTGCTGTATAGGGGCAAACATAATGTGTCCTGAGTGCAGACAGCCCGAAAGCCATCGTCCTGGAAGTCAGTTGCTGGTTTAGGAAACGAGAGGCTTCTGATGGGGGGAACGCTGCCCCGGAGAAGTCCTGTGGCCCGGTCCACCGTGTTCCCTGCTTTCCCCTGCACTGCCCGCACCCACGGCAGCCTCAGTCTCCCCCAAGCCCTGGTGATGGCTCCACAAGGCATGCCCTGCTCTCATGATACCATTTAATCGTGTTATAAGGCGGCCTGGCGCGCGCTTGTCGCGAGGGCAGATTGCGCCGCCCGTATAGATTTGCTGTCATCCTGCAGGCTCCCCGCACAAGACAGAGGCCTGGGGACGCACAGCGGGAACCCGGGGCTCGCAGGGTTAAGTGCTCCCTGCCTCCTGGCTGGGGGCTCCGCTAGCATCCGCAGGCGGGCGGGGCTGGGCCTCATCCCTCACAGTGCCGATGACACGATGGATCTCGCCTGTCACTGTCATTACAGTCAGCTTCACTCCACCGCTGATAAGAAGGCCAGTCCCCTAAGCACGGAGCAGGCAGATATTTTTCTACCTAATTTTAGGGAAAGAGCTCTTACAGGTGTCCTTTCAGCAGGATTTGAGATGTCTCACTCTGATCGCATATCCGGGAGGGAGAAGGCTCCTACGACTCCATAAATTAACACATTTCAATCCTTTGCATTGGAAATACAGTATCTGTGCGTTTTCATGGAAAACACCAAGATTTCTAAAAGGCAGCTTTCAAATTTTGAAGCACGGAAGTGAAACGTTTAGAGTGTAGCCTTTTGAAGGTATTTATGAAACCTTAAATACGCTCACACACTCATTCTGGGCGGTGTCTTGAAAATTGCTTCGTTTGTTTTGTTTGGTGATCAAAACAGCCAGGCATTCTTTCAGAATGAGCAGCAGGGGAAAGCATTGAAGTTATCTCAGCAGGATTGAATCTAGCTTTTATGGTGAAGAGACTCATGTGCAAACTACAGTGTTTGTCTCACCTATGAGACTCGGAGTCATGGAGAGGGCAGGGTGATTTTTCCCCCAAAATGTGGAGTGCAATAAGGACTTCTTATTCCCAAAATACAAAAGGGAACTTCTTGTGATGGCTGTGTTAACAGGAGCCTGTGCCCTGGCTGAGTGTAGGGATCGTGTGGAAAACGCAGTGGAGAGTCGTCTCCTAGGGCTGGAGATGCCGATATGCCGATATCACACTAGAAGTCCCTGTCATTCTGCATCGTCAATGCTGTCTAAGGGAAGGAGGAACGTTTATTTTCTACACGTCGCTGCACTTCCAAAAGATATATTTTTCAGCATGTGCTTCTGAATGCTTTCTTTAAAAATTCAAATAGCAAGTCAGCTGGGAGTAAGGGTTCGAGATCTGGGCTGCTAGAGCTATCAGAGAGAGAGAGGGAGAGAGAGAGACAGAGAGAGAGACCCATTAAACTTCCCCAGAGTTTACTGATTACCCCATCACTTAAAGACAACAACAAAAATTGTTCTACCAATGTTTCCAACAAGCTTTGTTTTGAAGTTTTAATCAGGTCTAAATGGAAAGTGATTGAGGAGAATGGCGTGGTCTGCATTTTAATCCCTGGAACCGCTCCCCGCCCCCAAGTCTTTGGCTGTGTGGCGTGTGGTGTGGCCTTGGGTTTCTGAGTGTTTCTAACATACATAATGAGCTCAATGTCAAGCTGTTGGGTCTTTTGTCTTTAACAATAAGCATTTAGCTCAACTAAATGAATAGAAATTGCTTTAGTGAATTACAAAAGCCAAGGTCTTTTTAATGCACCAATGATGACATTAATTATTTTCGACATTGTCTTATTTTTGCAGATGTATTAACTTAAAATTTGACTTAAAGTGTAATAAATTCGTTTACTGTTCCAATTAAAAATGTGAAACATTCTTAGTAAATCAAAATGTCTGCTGATGGCGATGACAATCCTTCTCTGATAAAAATAACAGTCTAAGTGCATTACCGAATTCATCTGATTACGGATCTAACATAGCATCAGCACTGTCTACTTTTCCCTGTTTGAAAAGCAATGAGGTGGCCAAGTTATACTGGGCCCCCAGCACCACTGTGCTTAAAAGGGAGCTTGCCCATGATGGGACGAGTTTTCCAACACTGCCAAACAAGGGGGCCAATTTCCCTGCAAAGAAAGTGAGACCAGCATTCAAAAAGCTGCAGTGATCTGTCCTCCAGAACCCCCTCCACCCTCCTTCTGCAGTTGCCGAGAGAGATCTGAATGCCTTTTCCTAAATCTCTGTAATCCAATAAGCTTTTGTGTTTAGCAGCTTGTTTTGAAGCCTGTGCAGCACCCCAGCCCGGGTCTCCGAGCGGCCCTCTGCAGGCAGGTGAGCGCCCCAGGGCCTCAGCGCTACGCCGGGCAAGAGGCCCGTGCAGCCCCAACCAGAATGTAATTTGTAATTAACTGTCATTTACTTCTGTCTGCATTGACTTGTTATTCAAAAGACAATGTAACTGGGCTGGTCACTCATTTCCCTTTGTTGTGGATATAATGTCTCTGAGATCTGGTTGTTTTCATAATGTGTAGAAACCCAGGGCTTACTCTCTTGAAACCAGAAGAAGGGGAATTCACTGAAATAAATCCAACACAAATAATTTGTTATGCGGAGGTACATCAAACATTCTATTTGATGAAATGGGATAAACCGTCTTACAGAAGAACCACATACAGTTTAAGCCAGATGATTTAAATGACTGGAGTGAGTGTTCTCCCAGAGCACATCTTTTAAAATGCAGTCTTCAAAAGGCGATCTGTCCTGTAGCTGTAGACTCTAATTTATGCTCGCTTTTCAGTTTAATTATTTGCTTGTCACACTTTTCATTAGGAGAAAAATAAACAGAATGTGTGATAGGCCTTGGATTGGGGGTCTGTGTTTCTAAGATTGGCAAGTAATTCCAAGTTTAACTACTTTGGAAATTAACAAAGCTTAGCGTCCGTTTGAACAGAAAAGACTAGGAAAGTATTAAGAGGTTTTAAAAGCAAAAACATCAGACATTTTTGCAATTCGATCCCTAACAAATGTCCTGCTCATTCCTCCATATTTTGAGGGATTATAATAGTCTTGAGGGAGAGTAAATAGCTCATCTTAAATGTTTAAAATTTTTACTTAAACATCTCAAATCTTACTGCAAACAGGAATGTCTGCAGGTTTAGAGTGCTCTGTAGTATTTTTTCTTTCACTCTCACGTTGCTATATAGTGGCGTCCAGTGTCAGGCAAGTAATCCTTTGCAAATCACTGGGGTGCCAAGCAGGAGATAAAGGTATAGGGAATCACCCTGAGTCCCCTTCCCCTGAAAGCTGGGCTTCTGATCTCACCCAGGTCTCTCATCCTCCCAGGACCCAGAATGCAGAGGAACCTAATTGCCTGTGTATCTTGGAAAGCGTGGAGCCATCTCAACTGAGTTAATAGTCCCCATAACACTGTTTTCAAATGCATCAAACAAACGAAGTCCCCCGCACAAAAAGGAGCTTAGACCAGAGTGATCAGCAGAGGGTTCCATTAACCTGAGCCTCAAGCCTGGAAAGGTGGGTTGGCTGCCACTCAACTTTTCCCACCATTTTGAACCATTGAGATCTCCACTGGCCCCACTTCTCTCTCTGTTAATGTGAAATATCTCCACACATAAAGAGATCTCTGTAGAATATCCATCGTGTGTCTGGGTGAAGAGGGAGTGTGGGCAGAGGGGAGTTTTTTGTTCAGACCACAAGTAATGCAGGCACCAACCCCAAGAAGATCACCTGGGGAGGGGGCCAGGCCCTGCTGGCCCTAGGCAGGGTACCGCCTGCCTTCCAACTTCCAGGGACAGCAGTGGTGGCATCAACATTGAGCAGCAGCCGCTCAAGAGTGTGAGAATGCATTTCATGCTCGGCTTCCTCAAAACTGCAGAGTTGAAATTTACACCTCAGCTGCGGTGCTTCTCCCTGCTGTTAATTGGTAAAGGGAACACTGACCCTTTTGATCCGGGCGTCAAACTGCTAAATGCTCAAGTCTACTAAACTGTTCAGCAGGGCGGTGGCCTTCGATGATGAAGGTTCACTCATTCTCTCTCTCTCTCTCTCTGGCTTTCTTGGTGTATATCCAAGTTGCACAGAAATAAGAGATGGCAGTTGTTACAGATATGCCGGTTTAATTGCTTGTCAGCTTATGGCTGGTATCTCGGTCAGTTGATGCAGAAGCTTAACTTTCTTCTAGTAGCTTAAATCCTGACCAACTGCTACAGCTTGTGTGTGTAGCCATACAACTCTGGATATGTTTAAGATAAAAAATAAAATTGACGAGCCATCTTCCTGATTTGCTAGCTGAAGTCATCAGCCTCTGGCGCCCCCGATTCCACGTAGACCTCAAGCGATGGGAAATGACGCAGCCACGCTGACATTTAGGGGCTGGGGGTACGTTTTAATTTCATTTTATAATTTCCTCGAGACTACACTAATACGCCCCTTATGCCGGTGCAGTGCAAATGGGAAAGCGCACATTGTATTCATGATAAGGTGGAATTATAGCCAGGAGAATACAAATAGTGTAAATAATATAAAGAGATTTCTACTGCTCTAATCCCAACCCTTCCCAGGCCTGAAGAGAGACGCGAATGCACTTGTGATTAAATGTTTTTGTCTGTCTCCGCACTCCAGCAGTCCCTCATATTCAATTTCAACCCTTCCATTTAATCTTGGGTTCGTTTCTCAGCATCTCCATCTGAAACTCTGCTCCACACAGCAGCCTCCCTTGACCCTGGCCTTGCGTGCAGGCCCCTTGCGCTCCACAGGTTGGGGGCAGGACTCAGTGGTGAGGCTGGTTTGACCACAGGCCAGCTCCTGGCTGTGCTGTGCCTCCCTGTGGTCCTACAGCAGGCTTTAGGGTGGTGTGTATGTGTGTGTGTGTGTGTGTGTTTATCCCTGGCTTTGTCATCCTCCAAGATACATAGTTTCCATTGAACGGAAGCAGATTATTGGTTACTATAGTTTCCCTATTGCTCAATTCAGGGCTGTGAAAAGCCGAGCACAGTGGGTTGCAAAGTCCGGTTAGAAGGAAAGAAGAGGAATAAACGCCCCTCTACCTGGTCTTCCCTCTTGGAGATAATCTTGGGTTTGTGAGACCCACAATGAAGGGCTGGGTCATTGTTTGCCACTTAAAAGGGTCTTCTATTAAGTTTACTTTCGAAGTTAAGGGAAGCTCCCAGACGCACCAGGCTTCCCCTACAGGGCCGTTTTCAGTGAGCTCAGGGCTGCCGCTGGGCTGGTTGATGCCCTTGTTTGCCGCCCAGGCCTAGGGCTTCAGTGCACTCTCCAATCTCTGGCACAAAAGGGCACTTTCCACTTTTAGGCTTTGCAAAGGCATATTCCAGGCTCTCATGCCCTGACAAAATTGCAGCACCCAGAATTTTGAGGTGAAGACGAGGGAAATGTACGTTAAGGGAGCTGGAAATGACCTCTTTCAGTAGGCCACATCCACCCAGAAGCATCTTCTGAGGTGCTAATGTCTTCCAGGAAGTGACAGACACAGGTGACTGGACCTGGCCATGCCCTGGGGATTCACGAGGGGGCTTTATGTTCACTTTCTTTTTTTTTTTTTTTTTTTTTTTTTTTTTGAGACAGAGTCTAGCTCTGTCGCCCAGGCTGGAGTGCAGTGGCGCCATCTCGGCTCACTGCAAGCTCCGCCTCCCGGGCTTACACCATTCTCCTGCCTCAGCCTCCCGAGTAGCTGGGACTACAGGCGCCCGCCACCTCGCCCGGCTAGTTTTTGTATTTTTTAGTAGAGACGGGGTTTCACCGTGTAGCTCAGGATGGTCTCGATCTCCTGACCTCGTGATCCACCCGTCTCGGCCTCCCAAAGTGCTGGGATTACCGGCTTGAGCCACCGCGCCGGGCCATGTTCACTTTCATCCGAGAGTGGCCAGGAAAGAGTTAATTTGATTTGTGAGGTGAAAAGGTTGCCTGTTTTGTTCAGCCCTTTCTCAGCCCCTTCCTCCCTCGCTCGGTCCCAGATCCAGGGCAGCGCGGTTTCTCTTTGCCATGGTCTTGGCTGTGTCATGGCTGCGTCCCACGTGGGCAACACACAGCGCCCCAGCGCCGGGCAGCAGGGACAATGGTCCCCAGCTCAGGGGGTTCCTTTGCCGGCTTCCCTTCCCCTTGGAATGCGCTTTCTTGCACCTCCTGTTTACAAACCAAATAAAACCACACCAAGCTAGAGCCAAAAAACTCCCCAACCAGCAAAATAAAGCTGGAGTCAAAACTCCAGGAAAGGTTAAATGTTCCCAGTCCCCAGTAAAAGCACAACCTTGTTCTCAGACTGGTATTTGACATTGCTGAAGGTTTTGTCTTGATTACTTTCAATAAAATTCAAAGTAAGGATGACTGTCTTGGCTCACTAAGCAACAAGGTTTTATCACTAATTACAATCCTTTATTACCAGTAGTTTAATAGGTTTATGATAGGTCATAAAACAATTCAGCATGGGAGTACATAAAAAGAAAGGGTTATACAGCTGTGACATCTTAATATCTATTCATTGTAATCATTTTGTGATCTTTAATGGCAATATTTTTTATTAAAATATGTACATATGCCTTTACATGGGCTGTGGTGCCACCAAAACCGGGAGGCAGATCGAAAATCACATAAATATATACTAAAATACTTAATGAGGCATTTCAAAAACTTCTATTGTCAAAATCATGTCAGCTATATCACATGTGTGGAGTCTCATTATGGGTAATTAAAATAAAATTATAAGTGCTATAATAATTCTAACCTTGAAGGCACAATAAAGGATGGTTATATTTGCCTTCCTAGCCCACACATCTGAGGCATTTTCTTCATTAATTATATTTCACATAAGAATAATGATGTTGTGTAAGACCGAAATTCCAAGGCGTTTGCTAAATTCTGTGAATTTCAGTCTTCCTCTTGTGAGCATTTGGATGCTTCATTATATTAGTACCTAAAGTTATATTCTGAGAGGGACATTATGAAATTTACATGGTTTGAAGGAGGATGTTTGTTGCTGATGTTAATTTTATTTTGTAAACCAATTAGTAAAGTAAATAAATTGGAAGAAGCTGAGCTTATCAGTTGAGAGTGCATCAGGGCTGTGCTACACAGCCTTGATCAAATGGATTCCATTGCTTTTCCCACCTTCCCACTCCAAAATGGTTTTGTTTTCAGAACACGAGGCTTTTCAGCACTCTCTTTGGGGGCAGGGCGGCTGGAGATGGAGTGCAGAGCTACATTCCTATTGTTTTGTGGATACTTGGACAACCTGTTTGTTTTTGCAGATATGACCTCAATATTGGATTCCATTTTTTCCGGCACAGGGAGCACGATGGTCCTGGATTCGGGGGGGAGGGGGGTACCTTTGATTTGTATGTGGATTGTGACCTCTGATAGTAAATGATTTGGAAATGTAAAACGAACACCAGGATTACAAGTTTGTTGTGTTTTTTATATATGTGTATGCGCATATCTACATATACACCCACAGGCACAGACACACATACAGACACACACACACATACACCCCTAAACTCAAAAAATTCTCATAAAATCTAATTTCAGCTCCAGGCTATGACTGGAGTCTGTGGTCCCCTGCCTCCACCCTGAAGCTGGTTTCCTCACCTCTGTTAGGAACTCTGATTTAGAGAAGAATAAATTTCTGTGCATTGTAGGATCACA
Source organism: Colobus angolensis palliatus (assembly GCF_000951035.1). NCBI lineage: Eukaryota > Metazoa > Chordata > Mammalia > Primates > Cercopithecidae > Colobus > Colobus angolensis. Next base: position 606,219 of record NW_012115110.1, read on the forward strand.
TTAGAAAGCAAGAGAAAAAAGTAAAGTGACCCTTAGAAGCTGCAGTGAAATTTTTACTATTTAAAATTAATTAAACAAAATCATTTAAATAAAACTTGTTGGCGGACACACATTTTGTAACTTTGAAATACGACAGTAACTTAACACAGGTGAAAAAAAAAACAAAACAAAGCAAAAAAACCCAAAAAGCCCAGTTGAGGTTCTCAAGGGAATTACTCTAGTGAATAGACCAGAGTGATTTGTAATTAGCATATAAATTGTATGCATGTAAATGATGCTTCTAAAAGGTATTTGAAAAGTTTATTTTCTTAAGTATTTTAAATAAGACCCCCTGCAACCTTGTTTACAGTACCGATTTGCACTTTCATGAAAAAGATTTGCAGGGCAAAAAAAAGAAAGAAAGAAAGAAAAAAAACCCTTTAGTCAGGTCACCCCTTTCTTTCCAATTCTCCTGCATTTGCTTTATCACAAATTACAAATTAATGGCATACAAATTAATGAGGTTTTTACAGTATTCAGTCAAATCATGCAATAAAAAAGCTTTAATTCAAACACTGGCACTTGATTATTATAATTTATGTAAATGTAATGCACTGTTTGCTAAATTTCATAGGGTTGGAATCAATATGTAATTTAAAGTTAATTTTGAAATAGAGGAGCAGAAGTGGCCTGGTTCTCAAAGAGGGTGGCAGGCGGGGCGCGGTGGCTCAAGCCTGTAATCCCAGCACTTTGGGAGGCCGAGACGAGCGGATCATGAGGTCAGGAGATCGAGACCATCCTGGCTAACACAGTGAAACCCCGTCTCTACTAAAAAATACAAAAACCTAGCCGGGCGTGGTGGCGGGCACCTGTAGTCCCAGCTACTGGGGAGGCTGAAGCAGGAGAATGGTGTGAACCCGGGAGATGGAGCTTGCAGTGAGCTGAGATCTGGCCACTGCACTCCAGCCTGGGCGACAGAGCCAGACTCCGTCTCAAAAAAAAAAAAAGAAAGAAAATCACAAACTGGTGCTTCATGGCAGGAAAATGTTTAAAACGATGGAGAAACAGCCAGATCCGAGTGCAGAAAGCACAGCTGTGGGGTCAGACTTGCAAGATCCCCACTCGTGGACTAGACCACTTGGGAGCTTTGGCTCTTGCAGAGGCGTTTGTTTCCGTATAGCCACCAGGCCGCTTCTCCCACATTTAGGTTGGATGGACAGTGCTTTCTGCTCATGACTTCACCTGCTGCATTTTGTGGAAGAATATCTTCCTGCATGTCCTTGGGGCCAGTCTGCCTTGTGGGCACCTGCTGGGAACAATCCTCAGAGGGAATACAACACTTCTTCCTTCAACAAAAGAGGCAGCAGCCTTCCAGTGTGCAGTAGTGGATCCTTTACCTTAGGTTGTAGAGGCAAATCATTTCTTTCCTGCAAGACCCTGGTCTTGGGGGTAGATGTACAACACACTTCAAATCCTGATCTTTCCTTGCCTGAACAATGAGTGTTCCGGGTGGAACCCACTTTGGGAAACACTGGGGTAAGGCTTTCTTCCTCCATCAATGAGCCTGTCTTTCCCTTTTGCTATTTAGTTGGTTTGATTTGCATTTTTACTTTAATTTATTTCAAAAATTAAAGAAAGAAATTTGCACAATCATTAAAATAGATCATGAAAGTCTTCCTTGCCAACTCCCTCTTCACCCAGAGACAATCCCTCTTTAACAATTTCTTTTCAGAAAAACAATGTATCCATATCCTTCCTGCAGACCCCTGAGTCTTCTAGGAAGGCAATGGAGTCATGCAGAAACTTCTCTAAGTGGTAATGTTTAATCACCTATAATTGGGAGGTTGTTTCTCTGCCTCCTACAGGGTCCTTGCCTTTCCGGGGGCTCCTCAGCATCCAGGTCCACACCTTAATTGATTCAACTTCCCTCAATGGCCATTTTAGTCAGTTCTGATTTTTTTTTTTTTTTTTTTTTTTTTGAGACGGAGTCTCGCTCTGCCGCCCAGGCTGGAGTGCAGCGGCCGGATCTTGGCTTACTGCAAGTTCTGCCTCCTGGGTTCATGCCATTCTCCTGCATCAGCCTCCAGAGTAGCTGGGACTACAGGCGCCTGCCACCTCGCCCTGCTCAGTTCTGATTTTTTAAAAATTCCTTGTGTATTTCCTCATTCTTATCGCTTTTGGATGACTTTAGGGACCATTTCTAATAGTAGAATTATCCCATCAGCAAAGCAAGCTGGTAGAATTAAGTTTTGTTAGCTGTTAACCCAATTCTCCCCAGGTAGCGTATGAAATTTATATGCCTCCAATCATGTAGGACAGGGCCTGGATTTCTAGACTCTGGTTGGCAATACGGTTTTTTGTTTTTTTTTTTTTTGAGACGGAGTCTCGCTCTGTCACCCAGGCTGGAGTGCAGTGACCGGATCTCAGCTCACTGCAAGCTCCGCCTCCCGGGTTCACGCCATTCTCCTGTCTCAGCCTCCCGGGTAGCTGGAACTACAGGCGCTGCCACCTCGCCCGGCTAGGTTTTTGTATTTTTTAGTAGAGACGGGGTTTCACCGTGTTAGCCAGGATGGTCTCGATCTCCTGACCTCATGATCCGCCCGTCTCGGCCTCCCAAAGTGCTGGGATTACAGGCTTGAGCCACCGCGCCCGGCCTGGCAATAGGGTTTTAAAAGTTTTTTGGGGTTGTTGTTTGTTTCTTTTTGTTGTTGCTGTTGCTGTTTTCAAATGGAAAAGTGTGTACCTGTGTGTTATTTCGATCTGCAATATTTAATTAGGAACTAAGTTGTATAGCACAGCCTCTTAGTTATATTCTTACTGATATTTTTGTGCTTCTTTTCTGTGAACTCTGAGTTCATATCTTTTGTTCTTTACTATTCTAGTACATTCTATATTTTCTTATTAATTTATAAATTTTTTTTTAAGTTCCACAAAACATCTCTTTGTCCATGGTACTGATAAATTGGTAAAATACCATAATAGTGTGGATTTGGGAGTATAAATTAAGTGAGCCAGTGTATAGAATGTTGCCCAGCCCAGAGCTCAGTTTAGCACTGGTGAGTTTTGACAATGGGAGTGGTTAGACAATGGGAGTTCTGATTTTTTTTTTTTTTTGAGATGGAATCTAGTTCTGTTGCCCAGGTTAGAATGCAGTGGTATGATCTTGGCTCACTGGAACCTTTGCCTTCCGGGTTCAAGCGATTCTCCTGCCTCAGCCTCCTGAGTAGCTGGGATTACAGGTGCCTGCCACCATGCCCAGCTAATTTTTGTATTTTTGGTAGAGATGGGGTTTCCCCACATTGACCAGGCTGGTCTCGAACACCTGACCTTGTGATCTGTCAGCCTTGGCCTCCCAAAGTGCTGGGATTACAAGCGTAAGCCACTGCTCCTGGCCTGACTATGGGAGTTCTTTTGGTCATGGATTCCTCTCCATCTTCACCAAATGGCATCTGCATTGGGTGTTACTTTTTGGATGTCTTACCCTCCATGACACAATACACAGATTCAGTTGTGGACACTTTGAATCTGCTCAGAGATGTACATGGGCTACATTCTTTTTCTGAGACTGATGATTGCCTTGAAATGTGCCGCTGAAATGCTCCTGTTCTGTAATAATCAGTCCAAAGATGGATTGAGTGAGTGAGTTTAATATTTCCTGGTAGAAAGATGTAAGAAAGGCAAAATTAGACAAATGTTTTCTGTCCTTTAGTTTAACAAAATGGGCAAAGGGCACCTGTTCTACTTTCAACACGGAGCTCGGCAATGGTGCAGGGCTTCTCTGCATTAGCTTCGGCCTGTCAGGGAGCCCCTCAGGAGAGCTTGGCTGTCTCCAAAGTCCCCCAGAAAGACCCCGTCTCTCCCCAGACAGCTGGACAGATGAGTGATGAAGCCAAAGCACGGGACCCACGTCCTCCTACATCAGCGGCCTTCAGCTGGGAATGACTCTGCTGCCTGTGACATTTGGCAATGCCCGGACACAGTGTTGGTCCTTACACCCGGGGAGGGGAGTGTGCCAACTAGTGGGGAGAGGCCGGGGTGCTGCTAAATGTCCCACAAAGCACAGGGCAGCCCCCAACAAAGAAGGTTCCTGGCCCCAGATGTCAGTAGGGCTGAAGTTGATAAATGGTGTCCTGGAGGAGACCTTGCCTGGGGACAAAGAGAAGGTGAGACTCCACCCTCAACCAGGAAACGCCCCTGCTGCTTCTGCTGCCATCAGAGTTCAGGCCCCGTCTCAGTCAGGTCCTGCTGGCCACAGACTCTCCTGCCCCGGTCCCCAGCCCTAGGGCTGGACACACCAGAGGGCGCAGTGCGCCACCACCTCCTCCCGGCGTTTCTCACATCACCCCATTTGATCTTCCTAGAACCCAATGAGGCACATCAGGATGGCTCCTCAATATTGATGAATTATGCCGACTAACAATTCTCCTAAGGATGTGAACGCCTCAGACAGGCTTCGTGTTTGTCTCCCTTAGGTATTAAAATGGGTTTAAATCTTTTAATTACATTTTAAATATTAATATTTTAAATATATGTGTAAATATGCATTAAGACTCTCAAATAGAAAACATTCAGAAGGACAGGGACTGGAGTTGGGTTGTGGGAATGTCAACAGTGCAGGGAGCACCCTGCCTGCCTTCTTTGCAGTGCTGGGTGGGGCAGGGCATACGCTCTGCAGGGCCGGGAGAGACTGACCTCATCAGCCCAGCGTGAACCTTACCTTCTTGCTGACTTGCAAGACACGCAACCAGCCTGGCCTCAGACTTGGCGGCTCTGAGAGCTGGATCTGCTGCTGAATTTGGAGCGGAGCTGGAAAGGGGCTGCAACCCTGGTTTTATCAGGCAAGAGCCCCAGGGAGTCTCCTTGGCCTTCCGACTCAAGGACTTTCTTAAATGTGGCTCCCAAGGTCCAGGCAGTCTGAACTCAAGACGGCAAGTTTGTCTTGGCAAAATAAGGGGCACAGCCACATCCCACCTTGTGCTTCTGCCTTCTTTGGGTGCCATTCTATAGAAGGAGGGCCTGTGACTGAGGGGAGAAAATAGTTTCTACCACTCAGCAACAAGGACCCAGCCGTTGGTAGCAGATGGGGCAACAATCACCGAGACTTTTTCCTTGAGGTTTTGCTAATAAATCACCTCCTGCTCCTGAGTTTGAAGAAAAGTGTGTCCTGATTCTTCACGTAACGCTTTTGTTTTTGAAATGTTGAAGTGTCACGATGGACAGAGGGTGCCGCTTATCCACACATCAGCCTCTGGGTGTCGCCACCACCCGGGACCACCTGTGCACCATGGCTTGGCTTCTGAGCCACAGGGAAAGAGCACCCAGCACCACCGCGGGCATTTTTGGTGGAGACGGTCAGTCATTTTCCGTAAATCTACCACTGTAAGCAAGGCCAGTGATTCGGCAACTTGGTGTCCTGTTTATTTCGGAGACTCTGGATTATGTACATGTAGAGCAAGAGCAGACTAAACACAGCAGAAGAGGAGGACGCAACACAAGGACGCGTGATTCGGAGAAACAACGTAAGACTGAGAAACGCGGACAAAGGACGCCAGTGAAACAGATAAACGGTGCTCCTTTAATTCAGGTGTCAACGCTGCAGGGCGAAGTCCAGGAGACAGTGTCTCAGCCATACCCAGGTCCCGGGAAAGTGGCAAATCACGCTTAGCTTACGACACCGACAAAGGCAGTATGTATGGCAAAACCTTTAGAAATAGTTCTATCAAAATAGACAAACATTTAAAAATGGTAGTTTCAGAGAACATACTGTAGGTAGGTAGAGCACACACTCATTCAGGAGACTGTATTTATCAAGCAGAGTGAAGGGGTGAGGGGAGGCAGCCGGAGTTGGTAGGAAACCATGTGAACGTGTGCCGGTGATGGAGGCCCCACCTGTGCATGGGGGCTGCCCCTAAGAGGGAGGATGGACTTTGTCGACAGGTGGGGCAGAAAGCCATTGAGTAAAACCTCAGCTGTGGAAAAGACAATTTCTGTTTAAAGAGACACCTGCCAGCCTTCCTTCGGACACCCAACGGGTGCCAAAAAGATGGAGGGAACACCGGTATGCATCTTCCTTTTCTAAGATTCCCAATGGGCCTTGTTCTTACATGAGCAGCTGCACTATGTTGAGTAAGTTATTCTGGAAGAGTAAAGAAGTGAAAACCTGACATGGCAGAATATGCGTTCGTGGAGACAGAGAGGCAGAAGTGAAGTTTCTGTGGTGCCTTGAAGAATGGCCTTGGTGACACACTCAAGAATGCAGGTGCCAGTCACATGACTCAGTGTTTCAAACAGTCCCATGCGTACCTATTCTTGTGCAGCCGTCATCTTTTTCGCAAATACTTATTTAGACGGATGTCTCATAAATTAAGGAATAAGAGCAAATCAGCCATTGATACACTTTTATGAAATTTGTTAATAAGTTAATATAGAGGCAACAAAAACTTATTTTAAAAAATATGTCTATTTGAAATAAATTATAAAGCAATAGATTAGCCCTTGGATTAGAACTCAATACATTCTTTCTTTCTATCTTTTTTTTTTTTTTTTCCCTGAAACAGAGTCTCGCTGTCACCCAGGCTGAAAGTGCAGTAGTGCGATCTCAGATCATGGAAACCTCGGCCTCCCAGGCTGAAGCAATCATCTCACCTCAGCCTCCTGAGTTGCTCAGACTACAGGCGCACACCACCATGCCAGGTTAATTTTTTGTATTTTTTTGTAGAGTGGGGGTTTTGCCATGTTGCCCAGGTAGGTCTCAAACTCCTGAGCTCAAGTGATCCTCCTGTCTAGAACTCCCAAAGTGCTGGGATTACAGGCACGAGCACTGCCCCTGGCCAGACACGTCCTTTTAAAAATACGTGTCAGAATGAGAGACTTTTGTTGTTGTTATCCTCAGTAGAGAAAACTATGAATTGAGCTAGCTCTTGTGGATAATAAGACATAAAACGCAACACAAAATAATTACCAGATATTTTGATTTTGGAGGGGCCCAAGCAAAGTCTCTTTGTATAACTATATGTGTTGGTTATTCTGGTATATTGATAGACATAATTAGTTTTATTTGTTCATATGTTTGTTTTTTGTTACAATCTTCCACATTCATCCATTGTACGACCTTGTTTCAGATATTTCCAGAAGTTGATAAGAACATTAAACCTTGTGCTGTGAGGCGATTTAAACTTTCTGAAGGAGCACGAACACTTCCATCTGGATTAGATGTTGGAGCTGCACTGTGGCCATTTATTTCCTGAGATGAATGTGGATAGCAGTCTAAACAGGAGCTTTAAATCACGGCCAAAGAGCAGCCTGGTTTGCTGACAGCTGCTTTGGGGGCCCGTGGTCCCTACCCTCATATTTGCCATCGATACAGTCTACAGTTTTCCCCAAATCACTTAACTGCCTTTAGTTGCACTTTGTCTCTCTCTAAATAGTGACATTGTGCACAGCTTCGTGACTTCAGAGACTTAGAGGAAGGGGACTCGGAAACATTTGCAGTGGGTCATGGTGGAATATAAGATCCCAATGCTCAGAAGTTTCAAATGGGCTTTGGGAAACTCATAAATTAGGTACACACACACACACATGCGCACATGAACACACACACGCACACACACAGGCACATGCACACATGCGCACGCACACACGCGTGCACATGCCCGCACATGCACACTCACACACATGCACACACACGCACACACGCACACACTACACGCACACGCACGCACACACATACGCACACGTGCACACGCATGCACACACGCAAGCACATGCACGCCCACATGCACGCACACGTGCACACGCGCACACGCATATACGTGCACGCACACACACACGCACAAGCTAACAAACTGGGAAAACTCTTGTTCGTATTTTTAAAATATTAGTGATGGAGTTAGTGCCTGAATCTGTCACTTTCAATAACTCACACAACAGACACTGTGTGCTGGGAAGCATGTTACGTGTTACGGAGGCACAGGGCTCAGTGCCTACTCGCTGCGTCGTGGAGCTCTTGGTCTTCATGGGGAAGGAGAGTGTGATGGCTAGTTTTGCGTGTCGACTTGACTTGGCTGTGGTTCTCAGTTGCTTGGTCAAACATCAGACAGAAGGCTGCTGTGGGAGGTCTTTGTAGATGTGATTCGCATTTACGATCAATTGACTTGAGGTAAAGCAAATTGTCTCCCCAATGCAGATGGGTCTCATCCAACCAGTTGAAGGTCTTAAGAGGGAAGACTGAGGTTGCCTTGAGAAGAAGAAATTCCACGTCAAGACTGCAGCATGGGAAGCCCGCCTGGCTCCCCGGCCTGCCAGTGAGTGGGTGGAGTTGAGACTCGATACTGCAGCGTCAGCTCTTGCCGGGCTTCCAGCCTGATGACAGCCCTTTCGGGTCTGCAATCTGTGAGCGAATTCGCAGCTCTCTGTTCCTGTGTGTGCGTGCATGTGTGTGTGTGTGCGCATGCATTTGTATGTGTGTGTGCGTGTGTGTATGCGTGTGTGTGTGCGTGTGTGTGTGTGTATGTGTGTGCATATGTGTAGAGGGAGTGTATCTATGTGCTTCTCTGGGACACTCAGACTAACAATGAGTATAATGCAGACATTATAGCCATATAATTGATGGTAAAATGAAATTCACAGTTAGAGAGTATGCAAGCCCTGAGGAAGAAGGGAAGACTCCCGGTGAGCTTCCCTGTCAGGTGAGACTTTGGTTGAGAGTGGGACTTACCATACTGGCCAGTCAACAGAGACAATTCAGGTGAAGAAAAGAGCCTGTGCGATGGTGCAGACACAAAACGCCAGCTGTCCTCAGGCAGTGGGAGCACTTGGGGAGTGGCAGACGCAAGGCTGGTAGGTGTCTTGGGGGAGAACCAAGGGTCTGGGAAGTCTTTCAGTCAGTGGGAAGGAGTGTCATCATCAGATCTACACAAAAACAGACAACAAACCTTGGCTGCAGGGCAGAGAAGCCCAGAGCCAGGCTGCACTTTTTGGAGGTGTGGACAACTTTGAATTCTGATGAAAGTGAGGACCTTCTACCCTGAGAATCTGTTCACACACATGTATATTATAAGTCTCTGGTTCCAAGGAGTTCCAGTGCCCTGGAGCCCACAGGGAAGATGCAGCCCGGCCTCTGGCTTGCTGTGCTGCACAGCTGGGGTTGCAGACAGCAGGGACTGACAAGCCGCTGTGGTCTAGTTACCTGTTAGGCACTGAAACCATTGCATTGTTAGGTTAAGCAACTGGCCTGGAAATTGGGATTCCAGAACCAAGATGTTAGGTGCTGTGGATGCATTTAATTAGGCCTAATATAAATGCTGTGATTTGCTGTGGCCCCCATCAAAGTCAACAGCAGCAGAGAGCCTGTGGTCCTGGACCCTCAAACCTGGCAGAGTCCTCACCACAATGGTGCCCAGACCAATGAGCTTGGGTTTGCTTCCATGACTCCTGGCACTACAATAGGTTCTGTATCTGATGCATTGTCCGCATGGCTGACCAAGGGAGGCCAATTCTTTCTAGCTGTTGCACTAAGATCACCTCACCACCTGAGAAATACCTCAGTCCCAAAGTAGAGAGGTCAATTAAAAGGCTGCACTAAATGACCTTTTTGGATGTGGAAGTAGTGACAGTGACCTGCAGGTGCTGTGTATGCTCCAAAGTGCATGTGGCTTTTTCCAGGTGTGACCTTCTCTCCAGGGGGTTTCTCTTCAACAGAATGCATGTTCACCAAGGTTCTACAAAGGGCAAGAAGGTGTTCTGGGAGCATCATGACGTTGCAAAGATGCAAAGTCTCATTTCTGCCCTGGCAAAGGTGCAATGGAAAACAACTTTCTTCCCTCATGGCCTCAGTTTCCCTTTACTCTCTCCTTCAGCCAACCTGCAAGGCACCATCAGAATAATCTTTCCTATTTCCTAACCCCGTATCACTCATAACTCCATTTTGAGAAACTTTTCGAAACTGTTCTCCATCTCAATGAAGCTGGAATCCCAGGTCCAGGCTTACCTAGTGTTCCTTCGGGGTCAACGGAGAAGGTTCAGGGTTTACAGGGGAGTCATAACCTGGGGCAGGTAAAGAGTTTGCGTTTGGGCTGACTGTGGAGTGAGCTGAGAGCCCCAAGTGCACCTGTGCCTCATCCTGATGGCACCGTTGCTCATGGTAATCTAGCCAGCAATGAACTTGGAATACTCAGTGAATCACATTGTACCAAAACAGGACGCTTCTGTGCTTTCCGATTGCATACTGGATGTGGGAGCCCCCATCCTGTGGCAACCCTTGCAAGCAGAAGATGTTAGTGATCAGGAAATTCTAAAATTTCTGTGACACAGCTGTCAGATGCTGGAGATCCTGATGTTATTACTGGACATTGGATGTTGTTACTGTTAAATGGCCACATACCGAATAACTCTGTTAGCAGCCTACACCCAACACTGAACACGTCCCCTCATCCAGTGGGATATGAAAACCAGTCTTGAGAAAGAAACTCAAGGTGTGGTGCACTCTGCACAAGTTTCCAGTTCCTGCTGTTGAGGTTTTCTTGGCTCTCATGTCATGAGATTTCGGATGGTTCTTAAGCCCATGGAAGTTGGTAATCATGAGACAAAACTGGGTTTTGTATTGTTTGATGAGTGGCAGAGTCTGGTTTGCATTTGGGCTGACTATGATTGAAGCTCTCTTTTCTGTGTGTTGACTTTGGTGCAGTTCTCGTAGGCCTAGTGGAAAGGCCGAGTGGCTGCTTGGCTGGCCTGGGGTGCACCGAGCAATAGCTCCCAGGGTTGGCCAGGAGGGGTTCGTGCTGCCTTTTTGTTGGATGGTGTCCTCTTCTCTCTACCGTTAGCAGAGGCACTGGGTCAGGAAGAGGCAGCACTGGTGGCACGAGCTTATTCACAAGAGGGTTGGTGAACATCACAGCACCCAGCTCTGGGAAGGGAAGCTCACATTCGGGGCCTCTGCTCCCTTCTCCTGTGTTTCCTGTCCTCAAAGCATCCTTCACAACCGGCTTGACTCCCCTTCTGCCCTCTGCAGCAAGCCTGGCCCTGGGTTCTTGGCTCTCCCAAACACTTCTCTGTTTTGTTTTGTTTTTCCCCTTGGGTGAGATAGAATGGCTCCCTTCCCCTGGGGTGGGGGTGGGGGTGCTTAGGCTCTGACAAAATCCCAGCAGACCCGGCGCTGATCAAATAGTTTTGTTTGAGATCTGGCCTTTTCATGACAAACAGAATATTTTGGAGGTATTTTAAGATGATTCCTTTTTTCGTCCCCCTCTTGGGAGTCCCAGGGGTTTTTCTCTAATCTTATTTTTCTCTCATGAGTTTGGGGACCCCTAGGAATAAGGCCCCCGAGACTGATATCTAAGGCTTGTCCACACTGAACCTCTGGCAGCTCATCAAGTCGGATTAAGTCTTCCTACCCTGCACTGGTTTCAGTCTCCACTTCGGCTCGTGAGTTTGCCCTCCCTCAGGCTGTGACGCTGTGTGTCTGCCTGTCTGTCTCTGCTGCTCATGGGTTCGCGCTCCCACAGGCTATGATGCTATGTGTCCGCCTGTCTGTCTCTCCACTTTTGGGAGCAGCAATTTGCCTGTGACTTCACTTCTCTGAGGGATCCAGGAATTGCTAATTTCCAGTTTATAGGTTTTTATTTGAGTGCATGGGAGTGAGGATGTCCAACATCTTTAGCTGCTGGACCAGAGGCTGGAAGTGTCCTGCCTTTCTTAAATGTCTCTAAAATCTTACTCTCAGGGGAGGATGCAAAAGTTGTTCGTTCACTCCTTCTGCCTACCTGTGTGCCTTTTGTGGGCTCACACTGTTTCGTAGGCCTTAGAGCACACAGGAGGGTGCCATGTGGTCTTGCTCTTGTCCTGGTTGAGAAGATCAGGACGGACATAGAACTAAGTCCCATGCCGTGTTGTGTGAAGATTTAGAAGGAAGGCTCTGTGTGGAAGAGAAGACAATGACCTGTATTAATAACCAAGCAAACCCCGGCTGAGCAACAGAAGACAGATGCATAAGTGTGTGTTTCCGGGGGGTGCAATTCTCTTCTGGGGTGGATTTTCAAGTGAAATGAGTTAACAGGGACGGTGGTTCGAGGATGGGATAGGAGGAGGGGACTCTTTTCCAAGACTTGTAAAGTGCCTTCAGATATGTTACCTCCTCCTGGGGATGTGTTTCAGGAATCCTTTTTGGAAGTGAGTGACCTCCATGTGCAAAAAGCAGAGGTAGAAAATGTTTTGTTGGCAGGACAGCCTGATTTTGGGGTATTGGTGGCCTCTTCACACAGAAATCAAAATACATCCATGTTTCTTGTCTTTTCTACTAAAAATTGAGAAGGGTGTATTTTCAAAATGAGGGTAGGCCGGAATGGGCATCCTTGCTGGGTGCAGCCTTCTTTGAATGGTAAGACCAGAGTCTCTAAGTGCACGGCTGGTCCCTTTACTGTTGGTTTAATTTACAGTCGGCCTCTTAAGTTTCCAAATCTCCATTTAATTGACATTTTCGGGTTACCAAGATTGTGCTTTGTATTCCTGTCAACTTTTCTTGAATTTTTTGCCATCATGGCTATGTAGCCACTTTAAAGAGTCGTTTTGGTTATTTTGAGTCACGCGTAAGCAGATATAATGGGAACTACAATACATGCCATTAGGCCACTATTTAGTGCTTCTTAAATGTTTGCACTTTCTTAATTACATTAAATAATTCTGGCAGTACACAATTTAGTTTAATTAAAACGAGACTGTTTCCTTACATCTAACTTTCACCTCGTGGTACAAGAAGGGAGCTGAAAGACCAGTTGACATTAATGGTACCATCATGCGTCCACACAGCCAAGCTTGCATGCGAAACCCAATAATGGCTGATCACAGGGACTTCCCTGCTGGCTGTTGGTCCAGAATGGACCACAGTTGTGTGTTTGGGTGTTGGGAACCTGCTTTCGCGGCTCGTCTGACTCACAGGAGGTGAGTTTGTGAGAGCGTGAACACAACAGCTCAGGCGGGACGGTGGCTCGGCCTCACCATTTCGCTGTGATGGCGTTTCCCTTCAATTATGCTGCGAATTGTGTGCAAATCGTACACATCTTCTGTATTGTGTATGGTGCACATTATGTCTATTACATATAATAGACATATAATTTTGCCTCGAAAGGCCATCTTCTTTGTGTATCATTGGATAAGTTGGTAATATATTTACATAAACCTTCAACGTATCCAATGATATGCAAAGAAGATGGCCCTTCAAGGCAAAATCATATATCCATTATACATGGACGACTTCAGAAATAATATGAAAAATTACCAACAGGATCTACTATGAGATGATCAATTTTTTATTTCTCAAGTCTAATTTTCTAATATATTTTAGCTTTTCTGATTGACCTTTTAGTCAAAATATGCCACTCGCCCGTCAGACAGTAACCTGTTTACTTCCCTTGAGGTATTTTTAAAAAGCATTTATGTAACATTTAGAAAAAAGTTAATTTTTAAGATTACAAAGTACATCCCATCAGAATACTAATAACCTGCAATGCCACCATACCGGCCTCATTGAGTTAGCTAGTGCTCAATGAAACTAATCATCTGTGCATTCCAGGATATTAGTGCAGTCACATGTCACTCAAATACAAGTATAGGTTCCAGGAAATGTGTGGTTCAGTGAGTTCATCATTGTTCGAACATTGTAGAGTGTAGTTACACAAACCTAGACAATACAGCCTACTCCAAACCTAGGCTATGTAGCATAGCCTATTGATCCTGGGCTGCAAACGCGTACAGGATGCGACTGTGCTAGATACTGCAGGCAAGTGTAACACAGTGGCTAGTATTTGTCTCTAAATAGTCTAAACAGGGCTGGGCGCGGTGGCTCACCCCTGTAATCCCAGTACTTTGGGAAGCCAAGGCGGGTGGATCACCCAAGGCCAGGAGTTCAAGACCAGCCTGACTAACATGGTGAAACCCCGTCTCTACTAAACAAACAAACAAACAAATTATCTCGGCGTGGTGGCGGGTGCCTGTAATTTCATAATCTTAGCTACTCGGGAGACTGAGGATGGAGAATCGCTTGAACCCGAGAGGTGGAGGTTGCAGTGAGCCAGGATCGTGCCATTGCACTCCAGCCTGGGCAACAAGAGTGAAACTCCACCTCAAAAAAATGAAAAATAAAAAAAGGTCTAAACATAGAAAAGTTTTAGTAACAACAGACAAAGATTAAAAAATGGTGCCCTCCAAAGGCAATGGCAACAAAAGCCATATTTGACAGATGGGATCTAATTAAACTAAAGAGCTTGTGCACAGCAAAAGAAACTATCATCAGAGTGAACAGGCAACCTACAGAATGGGAGAAAATTTTTGCCATCTACTCATCTGACAAACGGCTAATATCCAGAACCTACAAAGAACCCAAACAAATTTAAGAGAAAAAAGCAAACAACCCCATCAAAGAGTGGGCAAAGGATACGAAGAGACATTTCTCAAAAGAAGACATGCATACAGCCAACAGACACATGAAAAAATGCTCATCATCACTGGCCATCAGAGAAATGCAAATCAAAACCACAATGAGATACCATCTCAAACCAGTTAGAATGGCAATCATTAAAAAGTCAAGAAACAACAGGTGCTGGAGAGGATGTAGAGAAATAGAAACACTTTTACACTGTTGGTGGGATTGTAAACTAGTTCAACCATTATGGAAAACAGTATGACGATTCCTCAAGGATCTAGAACTAGAAGTACCATATGACCCAGCCATCCCATTACTGGGTATATACCCAAAGGATTATAAATCATGATGCTATAAAGACACATGCACACGTATGTTTATTGTGGCACTATTCACAATAGCAAAGACTTGGAATCAATCCAAATGTCCATCAGTGACAGACTGGATTAAGAAAATGTGGCACATATACACCATGGAATACTATGCAGCCATAAAAAAGGATGAGTTTGTGTCCTTTGTAGGGACATGGATGCAATTGGAAACCATCATTCTCAGCAAACTATCGCAAGAAAAGAAAACCAAACACCGCATGTTCTCACTCATAGGTGGGAATGAGAACAGTGAGATCACTTGGACTCTGGAAGGGGAACATCACACACCGGGGCCTATCATGGGGAGGGTGGAGGGGGGAGGGATTGCATTGGGAGTTATACCTGATGTAAATGACGAGTTGATGGGTGCTGACGAGTTGATGGGTGCAGCACACCAACATGGCACAAGTATACATATGTAACAAACCTGCACATTGTGCACATGTACCCTAGAACTTAAAGTATAATTAAAAAAAAAAAGGAAGTATTTGTCACTATAGCCTTCAAAAGCCCTTTACATGAGCTTGGTCTATTTTTTCTAAATGTCCTCCATTCCATAACATTTTTTGTTTCTAGACCAGGGACTGCTCTCTCCACCTTCCAAAATCCTGGACATCTATTGACATTATGTCTAAAACCCTTCTCTTTTGAGTTACCTTCCATGGCCACCTGGCTGAATATTATATATGTTACTGACCCTTAGAACTTAATCTGCACGTATTATCACTGTGTATATTTTTGTTCTACCTAGTCATCAATATTGTAACTTTTTGAGGCCACAGATATATCTGATTTATCTTTGTAGCTTCTAGAACATGGTTGACTTGAATGGATTTGAATAAATATGGCCCATTAAATCTATGGAAGGAGCATAAACTTTTGGTTAAAAAGTTCCTGATGTCCAACATCTAGGTCTAATCCAAATGGGTACCTGCAGTCATAAACCAATCTCCCTCTTGAAAACAATGTTTTCAGTTATTATGATAAAATCAAATATTGGAGTGTTTCAAACTATTGTCAAAATGTCATTCAATCAGATGAAAGTAGAATCAACAAGGAAAAATTTGATGGAGGAAATAAAAGATACCTAAAGTTAAAAAAAAAAAAAATGGTGGCTCTGTTTAGGGCACTTGCCATGAATGGAACTTTCAGGACTAGAACTGGCTCTGAGTGAGTCAATGAGTATGGAGTGAATGTGAAGGTCTAGGACTTTCCAGTACATTACACTGGACACTTAGGCTACACTACATTTATAAAAAGAAATAACGTGACTGCATTATAACCTTACGATGGCTACATGACCACATCTTAGAAGTTTTTCAGCTCTTCTCTAATCTCATGGGACCATCACGGCATATATGGTAGGTATTATGGGGTGCATGACTTATGACAGCAAGGTGGCAAGCTGGGGACACCAGCTGCCCTGTGAGCATCCCCTCAGTGGTGCTAGTTCCAACTGTCATTAGTTGGGCCGGGCACCATGGTTCATGCCTGTAATCCAAGGCAGAGGCAGGAGGATCACTTGAGCCCAGGAGTTTGAAACCAGCCTGGGCAACACAGAGAGACTCTTTCTCTATATATATATAACAAATTAAATTAAATGGGTATGGTATTGCATGCCTGTAGTCCCAGCTACTCTAGAGGCTGAGGTGGGAGGATCACTTGATCTCGGGTGTTCGAGGCTGCAGGGAGCTGTGATCACGCCAGCGCTCTCAAGCTTGGATGACAAAGTGAGACTCTGTCCGAATGAATAAACAAACAAACAAACAAACACATAATAAAATTGCAACCAAACTTCTAAAGTGCAACTTACGTTGTGTTAAAAAAGGTACAAAACAGAGCCTACAAGCTATAGCCACGAGACTTTTAATAACACTTTTATATTTGTGTTTTTAAAGTCTATTTAATGCAACAGAAATCCAGTCAGTGGTTATGGGGTGAGAGCAGGGGCTGGCTGAAATGAGGCACAAAGAACTTTTTAGGGGATGGGAATGTTCCAGATTTCAGTTGCGGTGCTGATTTCTGCAGTGTATACATTTGTCCCAGGAGTGTTCTTAACAATTTTTGTTAACATAATTTGCATATTACAAAATATAACATTTTTGTTATATTTTGTGCAGTGGCCGGATCTCAGCTCACTGCAAGCTCCGCCTCCCGGGTTCACGCCATTCTCCTGCCTCAGCCTCCCGAGTAGCTGGGACTACAGGCGCCCGCCACCTCGCCCGGCTAGTTTTTTGTATTTTTTAGTAGAGACGGGGTTTCACCGTGTTAGCCAGGATGGTCTCGATCTCCTGACCTCGTGATCCGCCCGTCTCGGTCTCCCAAAGTCCTGGGATTACAGGCTTGAGCCACCGCGCCTGGCCCTGATGTTGACTTTTTAAGAATCTCAATATCTAATTGACTTTCAAGCTTTGCTGAAAGTTTTTTTAGAAAAGACTTCCAAAACCGTCCAAAACTAAGCATAATTGAAACCCAAGTAAGGGAAAGCTTTCTTTAGAATTGAGGAGACTGTCAATGAGGCCTGGTAGTTATACAAATGACATTTAGCATTTTCTGCACTGGCTGCATGCCCCAAAACAAGACAAGCCCCAGCCCCAGCCCCAAGGAAAAGAAGAATTGCAGAAAGTGAACTATGATGAGACTATCTTCTGCCAAGGCTGCAAAGACCTACATTGTAGGGACCCCACAGATGTTAGAAAAATGTATCTCCCTCCTCAGATGCAGAAAATCAACTCATAAGGAGATGAGTCCTAGGAGAAGGGCCTGTTGTGAGGTTCAGGCCAGCAGCCGTGGGACACTCGGTGGGGAGTGCAGCAGTCCCCGCAGAGGAGGATGTGAGGCTCTGGGAAGCGGAGTTCCTGAATTCAGCGCAGCAGAAGAGCTCTTTGGGGATCCCACGGGTACGGCCTCTATTCAAGTCCTCCCTACCCTGTAGGCCAAGAGAAGCCCGGCCCCTCCGCCTTGGGCCTCGCCTTCTGTTCCAAAGCTGCTTTTCTGACATTGACACCCAGCACCAACTCAATCCCTCCCTGGCTCCAGTCCTGCTTGACCTTGATTGATCCCTAAACCAACCATGTTCCCCAATCCACACCTCACTTAACTCAGCTGTGTCTATTCCTAATGTCTATTCATCACACACTGGCTAAGAGCTCAAGGCCCTGAAAGATCTTTAGGTGTTTGTGGTGATCCATACACTGGAAGGAGCAGTGCATCAAGACAGTGAAAGCATCATCCATCAGGTGTATCCAGAAGGATGGGGAAGGCGCTGCCTCCTCCCACCCAAGCTTCCAAGGAAGCAGAATGAACCCTGGACCACACCACCCTCTTCCTCCAGGGACTTCATTGCGGCAGGCCAGGGCAAATCCTTCCAGAACTTGGAGCAACATCAGGTTTTAGAAGCTTTCCTGTGTAGACCCATATTTTGTTTGAAATTAACATCAAAGAGCTTTCTGACCGAACATATTGAGTTCATTTCTAAGTCTTTCCTGTCATCCTGTTGGCTATTAGCTCCATGCAGACAGGATCCTCTGATTTTTCTCACTGCAAAACCCTATAATTTTGCTCACTACAAAACCTCATGATTTTGTCCCTAAAACATTGTGCACACATAGTAGGTACTCAATAATTATGTTACATGAATAAATTGCATACACACACACACACACACACACACACACACATCTCTCTTAATTATACTGCAGTCTGCAGATAGTATCTTTGTAACAGGTTCAATCCTCAGGGCATCGTTTCTCCATACCTTGATTATTGACTCATATAACTCAGTTCTGCTGTTATGACATCCAGATGGAATTTCTCTGCTGAAGGCTTATGTCGAAGTCGCCCTGAGAGGCCAGGAGCCTACCCGGAAGGCCAGCGTCAGTGGATAATGCGCATGGGCTGCCAGCTCTTCCCGTGTGATACTAGTGGGGGCAGGCTTCCAAGCCACATATGGGTAAGTGTTTTCCTGTGTCTTCCTCTCTGTGATCTTCCTCCAGACTCCCAGCCTGTGCACCTCCCTGTTGACTGAGGTCCTCGTCCTCACTGTCACAGGCTTGCGCTCTGTGACTCTGTTGACCAGAGGGAGGTGCTGTGGTTTCCATTGACCCACCCTGTGATGGGAATTCTCAGAGCCCAGACAACCAGTTCTGCGTGGGTCTGTCTGTGCCTGAGTCAGTGTGCTGAGATCCACACTTAAAGTAGTAGGCCGGGCACAGTGACTCACATCTGCAATTCCAGCACTGTGGGAGGCTGAGGCAGGAAGATTGCTTGAGGCCAGTATTTTGAGATCAGCCTGGAAAACACAATGAGAGCTCATCTCTACTCAAAACAGAAAATTAGCCAGGCATGGTGGTGCACACTTGTGGTTCCAGCTGCTCAGGAGGCTGAGGCAGCAGCATCACTTGAGGCCTGGGGTTCGAGGCTATAGTGAGCTGTGATTGAGCCACTGCACTCCAGCCTGGCCAATAGAGTGAGACCACGTCTTAAAAAAAAAAAGTAGTAAAAGTAAAATGCACACTGTCTGGGTGACAACCACTCTGTTGAATGCAGTTTGGCAAGTCCTCTGTAGACTGCAGGAATATCTTTTATTCCAGAAACCTGTGGGTGAACACCTGAGAGGGAGCACTGCGAGCACGTGTGGTTCACAATTTCAGAAGCAGGGACTTCCGAGAGCTCGCAGTGCCAGGACTCAGGAGCCCGCACATGTCTGCACGTGTGACTCACACCTCCTGCCCTCTCCATGGCCCGAGTGACCGTCTTCTCAGGCTTGAACTGAACTAAAAACTAAACAGGTTTCTAACAGGACTAAACAGGTTTTTCCTCCAGGTCCAGACCAGGGGCAGAGGGGAATTCCAGAACGGGACTCTGAGCATTTCTTTCCTTTGCCTAAAATCCTCTCATGGGTCTCTACTGCCCTTTTTTCTGGAGAAAATCCAGAATTCTGGCTTGATCTTCAAGTGGTGCTGCGCGATCCAGCCTTTCTCAACTCTCTTGCCTCATCTCCCATCCCTCCCCCCTTAACTGATGGTTTAGTGTGGGGGTCTCCGCTCTGGGATGCACCTAGGCCAGGGTCCCTCCTGCCTTGGGGCCTTGCACATGCTCCCCTCCCTCCCTGGAGGGGCCACCACTTCCCCACCTCACCCAGGGCTGCTTTCTCATTCTTTTTTTTTTTTTTTTTTTTTTTTGAGACAGAGTCTTGCTCTGTCTCCCAGGCTGGAGTGCAGTGGCTGAATCTCGGCTCACTGCAAACTCCGCCTCCCGGGTTCATGCCATTCTCCTGCCTCAGCCTCCCGGGTAGCTGGGACTACAGGCGCTGCCACCTCGCCCGGCTAGTTTTTTGTATTTTTAGTAGAGATGGGGTTTTACCGTGTTAGCCAGGATGGTCTCGATCTCCTGACCTCATGATCCGCCCGTCTCGGCCTCCCAAAGTGCTGGGATTACAGGCTTGAGCCACCGTGCCCGGCCTGCTTTCTCATTCTTTAAGTCTCAGTTTGGATATCAGTTGTCCCAGAAGCTTTCTTGTCTCCCACACCAGGGGAAATCCCCTCTTCCTACGGCCTTCCCTGAGGTGCTTTGCACCATTGCACTTTATTCGCTGTTTCTGTGATTGCTTCACTTCTGTCTTTCCTGTGTAGATTCCACAGCAAGTGTCCTTTGTCTCAAGCCCAGGGGTGAGAATGAGCTCGCTTAGAATCTATCGAATTTTAAGTCTGTGACACCTCATTTGCAAGACCTAAAATCTGGCTAGCCTATTAGAAGATTTTCAGAAGTTCTAATGAGTGCTTTGCAACTGTTTAAGAATGTTGTCATGTTTCTGGAAAGGAAATATTTAAAGCTTTGCTCTAATTGGTGGTTGAATGCAAAGAAAAAGGCATCATAGTCAGTCTCCTTGTGCTTAAAACTAAAATCTCTCTCTGTTCCTTTGGAGCAGATCTCTCCACCTCAGCCGCTGTTGACAATGGGGCTGCACTGTCTTCGTCCTGGGGCCGTCCTGTTGGATTGTAGGCTGTTTGGTGCCATCACTGGCCTCTCCCATGAGAGGCCAGCAGCACTGGTATGCAGTATGGCAATAAAAAATGTCTGGAAGGACATGGCAGTGGTCCCTGGAGGGCAAAATGGCCCTAGGATGAGAACCCCCGACGTGGAATTTTAACCGTAAGCAGCCAGGTTCATGCTGTAAGCATCAGACTCCTCTCACCTGCATGACATTTGCTCATCCTTGAGCGCACATACAGGCTTCATACATTCTTTAAAGGGCCATCCGTTTGGGCTTTTTTTTGCTATAGACTCCAATTAAATATTAGGGCTTCAGGCTTCCTTTTTCTTTTGCACCGGCCTGTTCGAACGCTGCTAAATCTATCCCGTGTGGAAGCTCACCTCCTGAGTGAGCCGTAACTTTTCCCCGATGCAGTTGGTATTGTTTTACCTAGAATGACACATTCTCTCCGTGTTAGAGATGCTACTGTGACTCGGGGTCTCAAGGACCCTGGAACTCTTCTATCATTCCTGTTTTCACTCCAATTTCTCAAAATGACTTTTCGAACATTGGGGAATACTTCACATGTTTGGAAAGGAAGGCATTTGAGGAGATACTTTAAAATAATAAAAGGGAGGAGTTGGAAAGGAGACGCAGTGACCGTCTGGGTAGGCCCAAGGTGGGGGCCGTGTCAGGACTGCTTGATGAATGGAGGCTCCAGGGGCCCCCTATGTGTTCAGTGCTCTTGTTCTGATACAACTGCGCACAAAACCGGCATTGAAGTGTCTGCCATTAAAACATAACATCACCTGACAACGGTCAGCCCACAGGGCATTGCCCTGAGAAGGCCATATTGTTCTGCAGGGGCCAGGCCCTGGCCCACGGGGTCCTGAGACGTGAAGTCGAGCGAGGCATGCGGAAGACTTTCCAGTACATTAGGAAGGACCTGGCCGCCTCCCATCAATACTCCTCCAGCCCGAGCCTGACAGATGAGAAAACACGGAAAACCCTCTCCTCTGACTGCCAAGTCCTCCTTTCTCTCCTTAAAACCCAGAGAAATATGGCCCAGAGCTCAGTGGATTTAAAGCAATGGGTCTGAAAATACTTGGGGCAGACGGCTGTGGCTGCCTCATTTTAATTTCTGCCTGTGGCTGGACATTTTAGATTTCCACCTTTCCCCGGTTTGAGACTAATCACGACCCCCCGGAATGTTTACCTTGCAAACCGCAAGGCCGTTACGCATTCAGGGCCACACCCAGGCCACCAAAGCCTCCACCATGTTCTGCTAATGGTTTTAAAGTGCTCCTTCTGACATGCGTACAGCCTACAGACACATGAAAAAACGCTCGTCATCACTGGCCATCAGAGAAATGCAAATCAAAACCACAATGAGATACCATCTCACACCAGTTAGAATGGCAATCATTCAAAACT
>NW_012115110.1:628859-651085 GCF_000951035.1 Colobus angolensis palliatus
GGACTTGGGAAGGGGAACATCACACACTGGGGCCTATTATGGGGAGGGGGGAGGGGGGAGGGATTGCATTGGGAGTTATACCTGATGTAAATGACGAGTTGATGGGTGCTGACGAGTTGATGGGTGCAGCACATCAACATGGCACAAGTATACATACGTAACAAACCTGCACGTTATGCATATGTACCCTAGAACTTAAAGTATAATAATAAAAGTAAAAAATAAAAATATAAAGTGCTCCTTCCACTCCTAAAGAGAAAGAATATTTCATGTCAATGCTCTTAATTAATTAATTTATATTTTATTTTAAATACGGACAAATAGGAAAATCAACATTAAGTTATCACATAAAACACTCATGAAAGGATTTTTGTGTGTGTGTGGATAAACAACGCATAAAGACCATCGTGGATTTTTGGCACATTTTACTCTACAAACATCTTGTGTTTGGGATTATAGCTGGATTGTTTGAATATACCATGAGTTCATTTTCCCCTACTTTTAACACCAATTCCACCCCTCCAAGTTCTTGTCAATGACCCTTTTGCTTTTATTATTATTCATTTTTAATTTTACATTATTGTGCAACCATCACCATCGTTCCTCTGCACATTTTTGTTTCTTGCAAAATTGAAACCTCTGCCCAATAAACAATGTTTTTCCATTCCGCTTCCTCCTCACTGGCTGGAAACCGCCATTCTGCTTTCTGTCACTATGAATTTGACCACCCTCGGCACCTTAAATAAGTGGACTCTTACAACATGTGTCCTTCCGTGACCAGCTGATTTTACTTGGCATCATGTCCTCAGGGTACATCCATGTTGTAGCATGTGTCAGAACTGTCTTCATTTCTGCGACGGAATCACGTTCCCTATGGAGACACCCCATTTGGCTTATATCCGTTCGTCCATCGATGGACAGTGAGTTGCTTTCCTGTCTTAGCTACGGTGAATCTTGCTGCTATGAATATGGGTGTACAAATACCTCTTTGAGACCTTGCTTTCAGTTCCTTTAGATATTTACCCAGAAGTGAAATTGCTGGGGTATGTGGAATTCTGTGTTGTTTCTCTCTTTTTTCAGATAGGTTCCCACTCTGTCGACCAGGCTGGAGTGCAGTGGCACAACCATAGCTCACTGCAGCTTCAATCTCTCAGGCTGAAGAGATCCGCCCACCTCAGCCTCTTGAGTAGCTGGAACTACAGCCATGTGCCACCATGTTTGGCTAATTATTATTATTATTATTGTTTTAGGCAGAGTCTCACACTGTCGCCTAGGCTGGAGTGCAGTGGCATGATCTCAGCTCACTGCAACCTCCGTCTCCTAGGCTCAAGCGATTCTCCTGCTTCAGCCTCCAGAGTAGCTGGAATTACAGGCACCCAGCACTGCGCCCAGTTAACTTTTGTATTTTTAGTAGAGATGGGATTTCACCATGTTGGCTAGGCTGTTCTCGAACTCCTGACCTCAGTTGATCTGCCCCCCTCTGCCTCCCAAAGTGCTGGGATTACAGGCATGAACCACCATGCCCGGACTAATTTTTTATTATGTGTAGAGACAGGATCTCACTGTTACCTTGGCTTGTCTCGAACTCCTAGGCTCAACTGATCCTCTCGCCTTGGCATCCTAAAGTGCTGAGATTACAGGCGTGAGCCACTGCACCCAGCCGTAATTCTGTTTTTAATTTTTGGGAATCACCATATTGTTTTCCACTGTGGCTGCGTTATTTTACGTTCTCACCACAGTGTGTGAGGGTTCCAGATGTTCCACATCCTTGCCAACACAATTGTTTTTGTTTTTATTTTTTTTGTTTTTGATAGTAGCCATCCTAATGGATGTAAAGTGTAATGGTTCTTTTTATACAATTTGAAATTGCAGAGTTGTTATTAGTGAAAATTACAGTTTCAATAGTGTTTTGATGTTTTCTCAGAAAATGCATATTTGTTTAATTTGTTTTATTTTAGCCTTCAAATGTTCTAAAATACATTTGTAATTTATAAAATTTGTAAAACCAAGGCCCCAAGAAACACACAGTTATTGAACACATTTGACCACAGGGAGACTCTTCGCTTTCCGGCTCTAGGATGAGCCCAGGTGCTGATGGCAAGCCTGTGCTTAGCATGGAACAGATACCGCCGCCCCCTGTCATGTCAGCCTAAGCTGACCAGTGCAGTTTTGGTACTGAGAACTGAAAGACTGCTGTCACAAATGTCTAACAATGTGGAAGTGGCTTTGGAATTGGGCACTGGGTAGCGTGTGGAGGAGAATCGATGTGCATGTTAGAAAGATCTCAGGTCACTCTGAAGAGATTGTTGGTAGAAATATAGATTTTTTGTTTGTTTGTTTGTTTTGTTTTTTTGAGACGGAGTCTCGCTGTGTGGCCCAGGCTGGAGTGCAGTGGCGAGATCTCTGCTTACCGCAAGCTCCGCCTCCCGGGTTCATGCCATTCTCCTGCCTCAGCCTCCTGAGTACCTGAGACCACAGGCGCCCGCCACCTCGCCCAGCTAATGTTTTTTTTATATGTTTAGTAGAGATGGGGTTTCACCGTGTTAGCCAGGATGGTCTCGATCTCCTGACCTGGTGATCTGCCCGTCTCGGCCTCCCAGAGTGCTGGGATTACAGGCGTGAGCCACCGCGCCCGGCAGAGATATAGATGTTTAAGGCCATTTTGGTGAATGCTCAGAAAGAAAGGAACTGTAGAGAAAGCTTCCATCACCTTAAAGAGCACAAATATCATCACGAACATAATATGGGGAGAAATACGAACATAAAAGGCTCTTATGGTGAGATGTCCAATGAAAATAAACAGCATATTATTGGAAAATGGAAAAACGGCAATCTTTGCATTAAGTAGCAAAGACTTTGGCTGAGTTTTGCTCAAGTGTTTTCTAGAAATTAGACTTTGAAAATGATGGCCTTAGATACTCCCCTGAGGAGATTTCTAAGCAAAGTGTTGAAGGCTCAGCCTGTTTCTCTTTAATTGCTTACAGTAAAATGTTGGGGAGGAGAGAAATGGAAGAAGGAATGACTCAAGGCCACTGAGCGCTGGGTTCATGAAAGCTGTGATGGCCGGAAGGCAAGGATGTGGAGTCAGAAAGGCCTGTACTCATCTCCCTTCCTCTTTATTTTTTCGTGTGGTTGACACACTCTTGTGCAGGTTGCCCCTGATGCCAAAATGCAACTTCTGTTTTGCCCAAGGATGACTTTGAGTCTCCCTGAGACAAGGTCTCCACCACAGGCAGTTTACTTGGGAGGTGGTCCCAGGAAGGGGAAGTAAAGGAGTGGAACGGTCAGTAGGGAAGGGAAACCTCATGAAGTGTGTGTAAATAAGCTGGTTTACTGCCCTGGGCCACTGGGGTCATGTGGCAGGGGCACTCCCTTGAGGACTTGATTGCTCACATCTTAAAATAGTCCCACTGGAGTCAGTGGCTCTGCTCTGGCCCCATCCCCCTGATTGAGCATTGCTCCTTTAATAAAAATAAAGCACATTTATTTATTTATTTTTTTAATAGAGATGGGGTCTCACTGTGTTACCCAGCCCAGTCCCAAACTCCTGGCCTCAATCCTTCTACCGGGCCTCCCAAAGGGCTGAGATTACGGGCATGAGCCACCACACCTGGCCGAGTGTCACTCTTGACCAGCAATTTCACTTCTCAGATGTTCTCTGAGTAGAATCATACAGGATGCAACCTTTGGGATTGGGTTTTCTTCATTTGGTACTCTTCTTTGCTGATTCTTTCAGGCTGAGGTGTGTATTAATAGTTCATTCTTATTATTGTTGAGTAGTATTTCATGATATAAATGAGTCTTTTTTTTTTTTCTGTAGAGATAGGGTCTCACTTTGTTGCCCAGGCTGGTCTCAAACTCCTGGCCTCAAGAGATCCTTTCACCTCAGCTCCTCAAAATGCTGAGATTACATGCGTGAGCCACCATGCCTGGCCACATATTTTGAAATTATTACTTACTGAAAAACATATGGATTATTTCTAGTTTTTTACTGTAACAATTAAAGCTGCTATGAACATTTCATAACAGGTTTTTGTGTGAACACAAGTTTTCATTTCTCTGGAATAAGTAACCAGGAGTGCTGGTTTACATGGTATTTACATGCACAGTTCTTAAAGAAACTGCCAAGCTATTTTTCCCTCTTTTCTAATATAAACATTCAATGCTATAAATTTCTCTGTTACCACTATTTTACCGGTGTCCTGCAAACTTTGATATATTGTATTTTTCTTTTCATTCAGTTCAATGTACATTTTATTTTCTGTGAGGCTTCTTTTTTGACCCATAGATTATCTAGACTTAGGTGGTTTAGTTTCCAAGTTTGAGAGAATTTCTTCTTATGTTTCTGTAATTGATTACAGTTTGACTCCACTGTGATTAAAGAATGTATGCTGCATGATGAAAATTGTTGTAAATGTGTTCAGGTTTGTTTTATGACTAGGATATCATGAAGTTGGTTTGTGTTTTGTGGGTGCTTAAAAATAATGTGTGTTCTGCTGTTGCTGGCTAGAGTATTCAATAAATGCTGACTAAATCTTGTTGATTCAGTTGTTGTGCTCCTCTACATCCTTGCTGATTTTCTGTATCAGTTGTTTATTCATTTGGCTTTTTAAGTTATTTTATTAATACCTTCTTTACTTCTCCTTCCTGGGACCACTCCTACATAAACTACCTGTAGTTGAGACCTTGTCTCAGGGAAACCCAAATAATAAAGACAAATAATTGTAAATTTGTCTACGGGTCCTTTCAGTTCTATACATTTTGGTTCACATATTTTTCTGCTATGTTGTTTCATGCATACACATTTAGAATTGCTATGTCTTCTTGACAGATTTACTCTCTATCATTGTGTAAGTTACCATTCTGTCCCTGTTAACTTTTTGGCTCTGAAGTCTACTTATCTGATATTAATATTGCCATTCATACTTGTTTTTCTTTGATTATTGTTTGCATGATACATCTGGGTTTTTTTTTTCCTTTTTTTTTAACCTATTTATATTGTTAGGATTGAAGTGAGTTTCATTTTTACTTTTCTTTTTCGTTTTTTTTTTTTTAGACAGTCTCCTTCTGTTGCCCAGTGTGGTGTGCAGTGGTGTGATCTCAGCTCACCATAAGCTCTACCTCCCGGGTTAAAGTGATTCTTCTGCCTTAGCCTCCTGAGTAGCTGGGATTACTGGCACCCGCCACCATGCCTGGCTAATTTTTGAAAATCTTTTTTTTTTTTTTCTGATAGGGATGGGGTTTCATCATATTGGCCAGGCTGGTCTAGAGCTCCTGAGCTCAAACAATCCACTTACCTCAGCCTCCCAAAGGGCTGGGATGACAGGCATGATCTACCATGCCTAGCTGATAGTGAGTTTCTTACAGATCATATACTATACAATTTGATCATGTGTGTGATGTTTGTTTGTTTGTTTTAAATCCACCCTGAAATCTCTATCCTTTAGTTGGTATGTCTAGAACATTTACATTTAATGAAATTATAAATCTGTTAGCACTTTTCAGCAATTTTACCTTTTTTTTTTTTCTGTTTTTTCTCTTTGGTTTAATGTTCTGTCTTTTCTTTTTCCTGCCTTTCAATGAGTTACTTGAACACTGAACACTTTTTAGAGTATCATTTTAATTCATCTATAGTGTTTTTGAGTCTATTTCTTTATATAGCTTGCTTACAGGTTGCTCTAGATATTTTATTAAATATGCATAACTTATAAGCCTAATGGTGTTATAATATTACCAGTTCAAATGAGGTGTAGAAATTTAACCTTCTTCTGATACCTTTCCCCATTTATTAATAAAATTATTTTACATTTCTGCTATATATATTTAAAACCATGTTCAATATTAAAATATTTTGCTTCAATTCTCAAACATGATTTAGAAGACTCTAGAGCAGAAGGAAGATGTGTTGCATTATTCGTTTATCTACTTTTCTCCATTGTTCTTTCTTTCTTCTTGAGGCTCCAAGATTCTTACTTTTATTATTTTCTGGTAGTAAACTTTCTTTAGCTGTTCTTTTAAAGTGTAGATGCTGGTAACAAACTTTCTTAATTTTATTCAACTGAGAAAGATTTGATTTCCTTCCTTCATTCCCAAAGTATATCTTAACTGGATATGATAGTTCTTTTCTTTTCAGCACTTGAAAAATGCACTCCTTTTTTACTGGCCTCTGTAGTTTCTTCTGAGACATTCTCTATCATTCAAGTTTTTCTTCTGTAGGTAAAGTATCATTTTTGACCACTGCTTTAAAAATTTTTTTGTCTTTAATTTTCAGAAGTTTGACTATGATGTGTGTCTTGGTCAGTTGGGCTACAGTAACAAAAAACAAACAAAACACTGGGTGGCTTAAATATTGGAAATTGATTTCTCACAATTCTGGAGGCTGGGAAGTATAAGATCAAGGTGCCAGTTAATTCAGTTCCTGATGAGGGTCATCTTTGTGGTTTCTCTGGTTAGGTCCTCAAATGTCTTTTCCTTGCTGTAAACAGACAGAAAGAAAGAGAGATCTTGTGTCTCTTCCTCTCTTAATAAATGCATTAATCCTATCATGGGGCTCAACCCTTGTAACCTCATCTAAACCTAATTATCTCCCAAAGGCTCCACCTTCGAATACCATCAAATTGAGAATTAGGACTTCAACATATGCATTTTGAGGGGACACAAACATTCAGTCATAGCAGTGTGTCTTGGTGTGTATTTCTTTGGATTTATTCTGATTGAGATTACTTAGTCTCTTGAAATTGTGTATTTATGTGCTTTGCCAGATTTGAGAAGTGTTCAGTCATATATTTTTTAGGCTATGTTTTTATCCCTGCTCTCTTTCTCCTCTCCTTCCTACACTCCAGTGACAGAAAACTTAGGTATTTTGACATAGCCCAACATTATCTGAGGGACTTTTTATATTTATTTTTTAGTCTCTCTGCTTTCTGTTTTTCAGATAGGGTATTTTGCATTTTTAAACCTTTGAGTTCATGGATTAATTCTATCCTCTCTATTCTGATGTTTAGCCTATCCATTGTTATTTTAAAAATTTCACTCACTGTATTTTTTCCATTCTGAAATTTCCATATGGTTCTTCTCTATGTATATTATTTTACTTGCTGAGACTTTCTATTTTTCCAATTTGTTTGTTTCCATTTGTTTCACAAATGTTTATAGTTGATTGTTGAAGCAACCTTATAATGACAGTTTAAAAATCTTCATCAGATTAACTCCAACATCTCGTCATCTGGATATATATATATATACACCTCAGTGTCTACTTTCTATTTATTTTTGCACAACTACAGGACAATTTTTAAAATCAGGAAATGATCATTGATGTAATGCTAAAAGTTGTTTCTAATTCATATTAAAAATTCATCAATTATCATAATAATGTTCTTTACAGCATATATACACTCTTACATATATGTTACATATATGTTACGTTACAGCATAAACAGGACACTCTTGAGAACGAAAGGGGATACTCATGGAAACAGACATAAACCTGAAACATCTGTGCAAACCTGGACATAGCATCACCCCAGAATCAGAGCACTTAAGGGAGCTGCGCTTAGTTAGGAGGAAGGAACTCACCCACGGGAGCCGGGGGAGGCTGGGAGCCGCGGAGAGGGGCCTGCAGGGCTGGTGGCAGGGAGACAAAGGTTCTCTCTTCTGCCTGCTCTCCTTTGCTTAGAGACCTCAGAAGCAGGCCATTCACCTAGGCAGAGGAGAACTCATCAGGAGGAGTGAGGGGCAGGGAAGAGGCAGAAATGGTTGACTCTAGAATGGAAGCTGGAATTATCCAGGGTGAGAGGGAAGGTTGCCAGCACACCTGCCTGCTGGCTCTGGTGTCACACCTCTCTGGCTTTTCTTCCTGAAATAATTATATAGTTTAAAGCAGAACTAGCATCATAAAATAATTTCCATTAATTTGACTTGTCAGACTACACATCAAACTACTGACTTGAATTCACTTAGATTTAAAGCATCTTTTCGTCCTCAGTGATCCTGAGAGCCTTGAATGGGAGACAAACTGTGTACAGGAATCACACACAATCAACAGTGTAGATTCGCCAGAATGCAGTGAATTCAGTGGGAAAACAGTATTAAGGGGGTAAGAGGTGGGGGAGCACTGATTAACACTTTAATCAGGCCAGGCAGACTGAAAGACAGCATTTGAAATGAATTCAGAAGGAGAGGAGAGGAGCTGTGGGAAGGAGGCATATGCAGGGAGAGCACTCCAGGCTGGAGGACTGGCCACGGCAAGACCTCCAGGTAGGAACGTGGCTGCGACCGAGCCTATTAGAGACTCTAGGGAGGTGTATGACGGGGAGGGAAGGGGCATTTGAAGTCAGAGAGGCCGCTGTGGGCCCTGGACGTTTGCTGAGTTTGGTGGGGAACCTGGCACCACGCAGGCCAGGATCTGGCTCCTGTTTTATGAGAATCACACTGGTTGCTGGGTAACAGGAGGCTACATGAGGCCTCAGCCCCACAGGGAGGCCAGGGCAGGTCATCAGTGGTGGCTCAATCCCTGTGGCAGCCATGGAGATTGAAGGGAAATGGTCAAATTTAGGATATCTCAGAAATAAAGCTGAGAGAATGTGCTTAAGAGTTGGGTGGAGGTTTGTGGTTTGGCCTGAACCACAAGAAGGGTGCAATTCCCATCAGCTGAGATGGGGAAGGCTGGGCACCAGGCTGGGCCAGGCAGGAAAAGCAGACCTTCATTTGCAGGCAGGAAGTTTTGAGGGACTGATGAGATATCCAGGTGGACCTATTAATCTAGTTGCTGGTGTAGAGGAGAATGATCGGGGCTCCAGATACACCTTTGAGAGTCATTAGCA
The DNA here is from genome assembly GCF_000951035.1 of Colobus angolensis palliatus. Taxonomy (NCBI): domain Eukaryota; kingdom Metazoa; phylum Chordata; class Mammalia; order Primates; family Cercopithecidae; genus Colobus; species Colobus angolensis. The sequence goes on from NW_012115110.1 coordinate 637,685, forward strand.
TAAAGAGGACACTTAAAATCAGGATGAGAGGGAGAGGTTCTCTCATCCTTGCTACTTAAAATGTGCACGTCCCCACTCTCAACACCTCCAGCAGCCCCAGCAGCCTTGCCCATATTTGTTAAAAGCACAGAATCTCTTGTGTCCATGAGTTCTCATCATTTAGCTCCCACTTATAAGTAAGAACGTGTGGCATTTGGGTTCCTGTTCCTGAGATAGTTTGCTAAGAATAATGGCCTCCAGCGTCATCCATCTTCCTGCAAAGGATATGATCTGGTTCTTTTTTATGGCTGCATAGTATTCCACGATGTATATGGTACCACGTTTTCAGTCTATCATTGAAACAACACATACTGCGGTCTACCAGAAGGTGGAGGGTGGGAGGAGGGAAGAGGACCAGGAGAAATCATTAATGGGTGCCAGGCTTAATACCTGCATGACAAAATACCCTGTACAACAAATCCCTGGGATACAAGTTTACCTATACAACAAACCTGCACACGAGCCCTGAACTTAAAACTTAAAAAACATGCAGCATCTCAGGTCCCACCCTGACCTGGGACTCAGTCTTCATTTTAACAAGCTCCCCACGGGATCTGTAGTTGTCTTAGGATGTGAGGAGCCCTGCGCTGGAGATTTTGTGTGGACAGTGAAGTGAAGAAGTGAGTGCTGGAGACCTCAAATGTTCCAAGATCAGGGAGAAGAACAGGCCCTCATGTAGCAGATAGTGAAGGAATGCTTCCTGGATGAACCCAAGCCAGGTTGTGACAGTGCAGAGCCCTGGAAGCAATAGAGGTGTACGTGGGGAGGGAAGGACCAGCATCAGGGATCCTCTCACAGAAGGCTGAGGACAGCAAGACTTGCCTTTATGGAGCATATGGCTACATGGAGGGTCTTTTACAGACAGCGTGAGGAGAAGAAAAACTGGAGTCAGGATGAGGTATGAGCTGTATGTGTGTCAAGTGTTGGAGACAGCCCTGTGAGGCCAAAGAACTTTCTTATTTCCTTTTGTTGTTGTTGTTGAGACAGGGTCTGGCTCTGTCTCCCAGGCTGGAGTGCAGTGATGCAATCATGGTTGGCTGCAGCCTCAAAATCCCCAGCTCAGGCTATCTTTCCACCTTAGCTTCCCAAGTAGCTGGGACTACAGGGCTGCACTGCCTTGCCTGGCTAATTTTGTAACTATTTGTAGAGAAGGGGTCCGGTTCTGTTGCTCAGGCTTGTCTAGAACTCCTGGCGTCAGGCGATCCTCACACCTTGACCTCCCAAAGTGCTGGGAGCCACCCAGGCCTGAGCCACTATGCCCAACCAAGGGAAGTTTCTTTTAAAACATGGTGGTTTTTTTTTTTTTTTTTTTTTTTTTTAATCTTGCAATGACAAAAGCAGTGTGTTTTTAGGCTGAGGGGAATGATCCCGTAGACAGAGAAGAAAAGGGTGGCGTGCATTTCTGTACGATTCGTCCTTCTGTGACTGCCATTTTAGGACCCATGGAGCATGCCCACATTCCATGGGGAGCACTTTGCTTTACTGAGCCTGGAATTCCTTGAAGAACTGCATGTAAAACATTCAATAAATATTTGCAGAATTAAGGTAAATTAAAACAACACTGCTCTTCGAGTTTGGGCATCTGAACAAGAGTGCCCATTACAGATGGCATTTGTTGGTGAGAGGACAACAGCATTTGTGGAGTACAGGCCAATAGCAGTTAGAGGCAGAGCTCACAGCCAGGAACACCACGCACGGGACACTTGGCCCGGCCGTGCTTATGAGGGTCTGCAGCCCCACGGGAGTATGTGAAATAGGACCAATTCCACTGAGCTGTGTAATAGCTAAATTTGGTCTCTTTGGCTTGCAATGTGATCTAAGCACACACCCAGCAATACATCGTGGGGATGGCAAAGAGTGTTAGAAAAATCCACGGTTTTTCTGAATCAAGTTGGCATGAGGTTTGTTTAAGATTGGCTCCCTGTGCTGGCTGAGAATTTGCTGTACTTCATTGTTGCTGCGGGACAGACCCACCCATTCCCAGTGGAACAGAGGTGGTGTTTCTTTGCCTTTGGAAGATGCTTTTTCTTCATCCTCACTGGCCGTGTTTACAATAGGAGCACTGTTTCCCGTGGCCGATGTGCATTGCCGGGGAGTTCACGAGAAAGTCATCAGCCTCCCCTCCTCTCACGCTGTCCGGCAGAATCAAGTCATAAATAGAGTCACTTGTCTAGCAGGACATCAATCTATCCCGGTAGCCTCCACTTTCTGTCTCAGGCCATATGTGCCTGTTATTTATGTCAAGAAAATGGCATTTGCACAACCACTCTGGCTGTTTACAGAAGTTTGGTTCCCCTGGTCTAGCTGTGCGTGCTGCCTGCTCTTAGCTCACAGATAAGCCATGAGGCTGTGCAGTTTCAAATGTGCTTCCACATCCCTGATAGAATAAACAGGGCAGAGCCCACAGCACCATCTGCCCAGCCCAACCAACGTGAGGGGAGTGGCAGGGGCTCCAACAGCACTCTCTGGGTCGCTGGGAGGTTGATGCGTTTTCGCTGAGAGAGTGCTGTGGTAAGTGGTATTCCTCCCAACCATTTACATTTCAAGTATTTGTTGTAGGCCGGGCATCAGGAAACCTTAGTGCCTGGCCCAGGAAAGTTCTCCGTTCAGAAGCACCTGGGCCAGCGCGTTTCTTTGCAGATTTGCATTCTCCATTCGTCTGCTGTTGGAGTCTGTATTTGGCAATGCCAACCACGAATCAGGGGGAGCCTTTTTTGGTCAGAGGTTGTTCCTCAAATTCAAAATCAGCGGCTCAAAGAGAACTTGGCCTTGACCCAGCTGTGATTGTTGCCTTCTCGATTAAACTAACATTCCTGCTTCCTCGTTTATACAACTACAAGTACACAAAGAGGGCAAGACACATAGGAGGATAAATTTGTTGATCTAAGATTGTTGAATAAGATTAGGATATCAAGAGTTATTTTCCAATTAATGGAGCATGACAAAAGGCAGGGATTTCGTGTACTTTTATGTTATTAAATGCACTCATCACACGCACACACTTGCACATGCCCACATATACAGCCAGCCAGCATTATCCTTTTCCTGGTCACCACCCAGCTCTTCCATGGTGATTTCACATGAATGCTTCAATTTCATTTGGTGGCTCAGAAGTTACTTTGATCTCTTTGAAAATAAAATAACTTAATTCTTAGGCATCAGCACTGTTCTTGATTTCTCTACATAGCAAAGGTTTAGGCAATTTATGCCATTATAAAATAGAAAAAAGTAGCCATCTGACTTTTTTAAAATGGAGATTCAAAAAGCTTATATAATTTTAGTGGCATTTATCTTGGTTTGACAATGTAAGTATAGCTTCAGTTTAACATCTACCGCAAGTTGGACCAAAATTGAATATAGATCAGATCTTGAACGGATTGGAACGAATCCGTGGAACAAATTGGTGTGATTATGTGGTATTGCATGGTGCATGAATTTTAAATTAAATAGTTTCTTGCCCCATTAAATGTTGTCAACAGTATTGTTGTGGTGAATTATTTTCATTTCTTGTATATTTTCATATATACTTTTTTCTTTTATCAATCAATATTTCTTTATTTAGATGGGATAACAGTTCAGGATCTCATTTCTCTCTCCTCTCTCTCTCTGAAGGGCCTACTTACGTCTATTTCAGACTAATTCTGTATTTTCCCTTTAAGTGTGTTTCATCACATCATACTCTGTAACTCTCTTTGGTTTTGTTAGAAAGACAAATTATGTCTTTTTACTGGAGAAAATCAACGCAGAGACTTTCTTTTTTGAGGCCCACATTAATACTTACTGTTTCTGTTTTGCTTCTGCGATCCAGCTTCAGACCATTTCCTGTTTGCCATGGTATTCCCAATGCCAATATCCATTCAGGAATTTGAGATTCTGAGAAAACCGGGGAGAGGCCCGTGGAGCAGACGGCGCTGGAAAGGAGACTGTGGGAGGCCACTGTCCCAGGAGTGTGGTTGAGCCCTGCTCCCCTTGAGTGGCCACCCACAGTCTCAGACGCCCCACGCTTGTGCTTCTCAAGCCCCTCACTGGGCAGTGTTGTCTCATGTTTCCATAGAGGAAACACAGTTTGGCAAAATTATATATGGTTTTGAAGTCTAACCATGGAAAGTGAAAACAGCATAGCTAGAGTCAGTCTCCTTTCAAAAACATGCTTTTTACTGTCATCTTGCCTGGTTTTCACTCTTTGACTTGTGCACATGTTTAAGTGGTAAGGCCTTCAGTTCACAAAAGTGGCCAAAGCCGTCACAACACCTGAGCGCGGCGGTATGTCTTTGAGCCCACGTGCTTGGGTGGGAAGGCCCTTGAGGAGCACTGCTTGGGGCTGCTCTGTCAGACCCTGGCACACTCTCAGGGCCGCCTTGTGGGGACCAGCCGCTGCCCCCCGCAGGGAGGAGCATCGGAAAAGCCGAGGTAAGTGCAGGGTCCAGTGGATCAGTGCCGTTGCCCATCAGGCACTGGCTCTGCCCGTCATGAGGCTCTGGACTCAGCATCTCAGGCATCCACACTTCAGCCAGGAAGGGTGGATGGGGCACTTGAGGCTATGTGGGGCTGGAAGACCATGACAGAGGCGCTGGCCCAGAGAGGGCACAGCCATGGTGCAGCATCCTGCCCTGCCATCTTCACCGTAGCCTCTGGGTTCCTCATGGCTAGATGCCACCTTGTTGATGAGACCTCTGTCTGCTCCCTCCAGCCTCCACTTTAGCAGAATTTTGGCTGCGATCTTGGTTTTGCTGGGTAAAAACAATAATGATGACAATGTGAGACTGCTGTGCCTGGCACGTCCGAAGTCCCCTCATATAGTTGTCATGTAATTCTCCTTCAAGGTGCTGTTCCGCTCACCCTTACAACCCTGGAGACCCTCGGTGAGGTCACAGAGAAAGCCACCAGGGGCTTCCAAAAGACAGAAGGACTTTCCATTTTTGCTTTATCCCTTCTTGTGTCATGTCATGCATATGACAGGAACTTAATGAGTATTCATTACATTAGCATGGCGATCAAATGAGTGCTGTATGTGGAGAGTGTAGGGGTTTGAGGAAGAGCAGATTCCAGAATTTCTACACAGGCATGGCTTAGTGCATGTGACCCACACCTCAATCAAGAAAAGGAGCATTTCCCTCACCCAGAAATGTCTCTCATGCCCTTTCCAGTCAATCCCTGACTCCTGAGGACCCGGCTGCTCTGATATTCTCACACCATATTAGCCTTTCTGTTCTTGGACTTCATATAAATGGACTTATACAGAATTGCTCTGTTGGACCCATTCTCTTTAGGTTAACATAATGTCTGTGAGATCCATCAATGTTGTTGTGCATTCAGTATCCTTTTCCTTGTTATTGACTAAGGATTGTACCACAGTGGGTGTATGAGTCCATTCTCACACCGCTAATAGTCATGTCTGAGACTGGGTCATCTATAAAGGAAAGAGGTGTAATTGACTCACAGTCCCCCACGGCTGAGGAGGCCTCAGGAAACTTACAATCACGATGGAAGAGGAAACAAACATGTCCTTCCTCATATGGCCACAAGGCATACAGGCAGCAAGAGTGACTGCAGATGTGAGGATACCCATCACATAAATAGGCAAGTCAGGGCTGTGGATCTTTATTTGGGTGGCGGCATTGGGCAGGGTGCAAAATTGATTTTAGATATTCTGAGTTTGAGAAACTCATGGCACTTCCAAGTTGCAATGCTGATTGTTCCATCATTCATGAAATAGCATGGGACCCTGGGCACATGTCTTAACTCTTCAGGATCTCTCGCCCTCATCTGTGCAATGTGAACATCCACATCAGAAGGTACCTACGACTACTAACTGAGACAAAGTACAGGCATTTTTCAAGCCTGGCACAAAACAAGAACTTGACAAATATTGCCCACAATAAAAGTAAAAACATGAATAATAAACTGTAATGATGGGAAAAATTTTGTGTGTGTGTGGGTGTGTTTGTGTGTGTATCTCTGTGTGTTTGTATGTGTGTATATTTGTGTGTTTGTGTGTATGTATTTCTCTCTCCGTGTGTATGTGTGTGTCTGTGTGTATGTGTGTGTCTCTCTCTGTGTGTCTGTGCGTGTGTCTCTGTGTGTGTTTGTATGTGTGTGTGTGTGTGTCTCTCTCTGTGTGTCTGTGCGTGTGTCTCCGTGTGTGTGTTTGTATGTGTGTGTGTCTCTCTCTGTGTGTCTGTGCGTGTGTCTCTGTGTGTGTGTTTGTATGTGTGTGTGTGTGTCTCTGTGTGTGTGTTTGTATGTGTGTGTGTGTGTGTCTCTCTCTGTGTGTCTCTCTCTGTGTATGTGTGTTCTACACATGGAATGAGTGTATTAATACAGAATTGATGGGGTATATTTTCCAAAGGTAAGAAAAGCTAAGCTTTTGATGATATGTGTGTTCTTTTATATTTTTAAAGATTTGTCTATAGAGCACAATCTTGCCTTCACTCACTGTATACTGAGAACTACAGACATGGTGATGAATAGATTCCTTATCTTTTATAGATGTCACTGAACATGTGACTTCTGTCTCCTGAGCACCAGGCAGCAGCTATAGAGATGAAAGCAGAAGCCATTCAATCCACAGTTATGGCCTTGGTCTGAGTCAATCGCCTGCCATTTGCCAGAGAAAGAATGAATGAAGATAACTTTGGATACAGGAATACTCATGACAGTGATTTTCTCCCATCAACCATGCCAGCACTGAGGGACATTCTCCATATAATGTGAGGATATGCCCTCTCTTTTTGACCTGTTTCCCCCCAAAATATAGAAATATCACAGTAACGTTTTACTTGTCAGAAACCCAAGCTGCTAACAAACTCACTAAATTAGTTAATTTTCCCATTGCTATAAAAAACTTCCCTGAGACTGGGTAATTTTAAAGGAAAGAAGTTTAACTGACTCACAGTTCCACATGGCCTGGGAGACCTCAGGAAACTTACAATCATGGCGGAAGGGGAAGCAGGCACCTTCTTAACAAGGCAGCAGGAGAGAGAGGAACGAAGGAGGAACTTCTAAACACATGTAAAACCATCAGATCTCGTGAAACTTACTCACTGTCATGAGAACAGCACGGGGGATACCCCTCCCCGCCTTGATCCAATCCCCTCCAATCCCTGACACATGGGGATTACAATTTGAGATGAGATTTGGGTGGAGATACAGAGTCAAACCGTATCACTCCCCTATAAAGAAGCTTCCCTGAAATGGAAAGCAAATGTAAGCATTTTCCAACGCACACTTGAGGGAGATCTCAGCTCTTGTGGGCCATCCCCTGTGCCTGGCTACGTGCATCTTCTTAGGCTGCTACTCTTGAATAACACTTATACTCCCTGCAGAGTCTTCAGAGCCCATTAAACTACCTTCTAACCTCCTGCAGGGTAGAGGATGTGGGAAAGAAGAGGTGGCCCTTCTGCAGGTTGGGGAGCCACCGGGGTCTGGTGTGTGCAGTATGAGGCCGCTGCGTGTGAAGTTGGAAGGTCTGTTCAGGCTCCCTCATTCCCAGACTACCCCCATGATCTGACCTTTCTTCCTGGAGTCAGACTCCACCCACACCCCAAGGATCCCAGGGCTTCTACCAGTGCTGCTGTTTCGTTGGAGCTCCAAACTTGCAGAGCCAGCTGTCTCTCAGCCACCTTTTTTCAAATGTCACACCAGTATCACAGATTTGAAGTAGCCAAACCTTCACTCAGTATCCACACATTCTCCCACCCCTAACATGCTATTACTCTTCCACTCTCTATCTGGCCATCCAAACCACAAACCTCTCCCCCACAGCACAGCAATCAGCAAGTCATGGTGACCTCATGGGGAGTGTTCCCCCAAGTTGTCCATTTTCCTCCATCTCCACCCTGGTCTGGGGCCCACCCAGTTGACCTGGGTCCCTGAACCAGCCTCCGAGTTCCCTCTCCCTCTGCTGTTTTACTGCTTCCAATCCTTTCTCCATGACAGCCAGGGTGATTGTGCTCAGTGGCACATGTGATCCCGTTGCAGCTCTCTCTGGGTCACCTTTTGTTCTTTGCACAGAATCCCAATCCTAAGGGGTCACCCAACACTCTTCAGGCATTGCCTCTGGCTGACCCTGAAGCCTAACGTCCTGTCCCATATCCTCCCAGTTCAGTGTCTGAGCATGCTCACTTCATCTTGTTCCTTGGGGTTCAACCTCCCCCACACCTCTGGGTTTGTCTGGACATCTGGACATCTTGTCCCACAAGCCCCATTCCAGGCCTACCCAGCCCAGCGTCTGAGCGTGCTCATTTCATCCTGTTTCTCAGAGTTCAGCCTCCTCCACAGCTTTTGGTTTGTCTGGACATCTGGACATCTTGCCCCCTGTCCTCCACTCCCCAGCCCAGCATCTGAGCATGACGATTTCATCCTCTTCCTCAGGGTTTAGCCCTCCCCCACACCTCTGGGTTCGCCTGGCAGCAGCACCTTTTCTCCTCCCCACACTTTCTCTCCACTAAGAGCCACATCATCTTTTGGTTCCAAAGATGGTTGACACTTCTTTCATGAAGCTTTCTGGGATCACTGAAATATGGGACAGACGCACCATGTCACAAGCTTTCTTGGTGGCAATGATAAGCCCACTGCCCTTGTTCTTATGGTGCAATATTTCGGTTGCTTGTTCAATGACTTTCTTCCCCCTTAGACTGCAGGAAAGGAAAGAGAAGTGACAGTAACCAGGCATCCTGCTAAGGACATTGCACATACTATGTCATTTAATCCTCAAAGCCTTTGTGGATGAGAAACTGAGATTAAGAAAGAGTAAGTGTGGCCGGGCGCGGTGGCTCAAGCCTGTAATCCCAGCACTTTGGGAGGCCGAGACGGGCGAATCACGAGGTCAGGAGATCGAGACCATCCTGGCTAACGTGGTGAAACCCCGTCTCTACTAAAAAAAATACAAAAAACTAGCCGGGCGAGGTGGCGGGCGCCTGTAGTCCCAGCTACTTGGGAGGCTGAGGCAGGAGAATGGCGTGAACCCAGGAGGCGGAGCTTGCAGTGAGCTGAGATCCGGCCATCGCACTTCAGCCCGGGCGACAGAGCGTGACTCCATCTCAAAAAAAAAAAGAAAAAGAGTAAGTGATTTTCCCCAAGTGATCTGGTGTGAAGGAGCTAAGAGTCAAGCTCAGGCAATGCAAGAGATGCCCATCCCCACTTTACACAGCAGCGGGACCAGGCCTTCCCCTCTCCTGTGCTTCCAGGGTCTCCAGAGCTTAGAAAGTGCACAACAAAATCCATGCTCAAATTTCCTGGGGTGCAAGCAAAATGAACAGGCTATAACCAAAAAAAAACAGGGAGAATGTATTACTGTAGGGGATAAATGGATGCCCCGCGGAGGAACTGGGTTTAGAAGGGCAGGAGTCAGGGTGGCGATTGGTTTTCAGGGACCTCAAGAACAGCAGAGAGGAGTGCTGCTTTCTGGAGGGCTATTCTTGAACTCTCTGCCCGGAGTGCAAGTCCTTGTGAAGCGAGTACCTGGAGGTCTCATTCAATTCCTGTGCCACTCGCCTATGGCTGGGCATATTGACCGACAGTGTCCCCAGGACTACGTGGCCTGGAGAAGATGCCACAATGACAACACCCTCAGGTCTTCAGTGGCAGACAGTACAGACACCGACCTATTCCTCAGTCTGACGGGTCTGGGTGAGCACATCTGGGTTGGGTTTGACTGATCTCACGGGTGCATCTGTGGTTGCTGCACGTAGGTTAGGTGGCTCTGCCGATTTTGACTGGGCTTGCCCACCAGCTGCATGACCTAGAACCACCTGGGTGGGACCCTGGGTGACCTCTTTGGGGCCTGTGCCATCCTCCAGTAGACCATCTTGGGGAATGCCAGCAGGGAGACCATCTCTTCTGCAAATGGTTGAGGAAACTGCATCATGCAAAATAATATAATTAAACCCTTATACCAGACACCAAAATCCTCTCCAGATGGATTAAAGGCTTAAACCTAAGACCCCAAACTGCAAAAGTCATAGAAGCAACCTCTAGGGGAGCATCTTCTAAACATTGGTCTTGAAGTGATTTCCTTGATATGACCCCAAAGGGCATAAAACAAAAGCAAAAACAGGCAAGTGAGACTAAGCTTGCTCAAACTAAAAAAGCTCCTGCAAGCGAAGGGCAGAATCAACAGAATGAAAAGGCAGCATGTAGGATGGGGAAAATATTTGTAAGTTATAAATCTGATGGAGTTAATATCCTAAATATATTAGGAACTGCTATAACTCCACAGCCAAATAAATAAATAAATAAATAAATAAATAAATAACATGACTAAAACAGGGGTGAATTTTCACTTGTCCATTTTCTATGAATGCACTTCACTGTACACACATACTTTGAGAATCAGATTTATGAAACAAATCCACTGGTTTATAAAATGCATGATTAATATATAAGAAGAAGTACTTAAATAGTATCCCTTTAAATATATATGTATAGAACTATGACAGGCACTTTGCTGTTATGTAAACTAAGCTAGTTTGAGCAACTTCTGTGAAAATCTTGTTCACTGCTAATACAGATTTAATTTTTTATAGCTAAATAGAAATTTTATTTTGCTCCCAAGGCCAGTAGTCAACGTTCCTCAGTAGAAGCCTCCACAAGTCTCTACTTCACCATAAGATGGGCTCTGCCTGTCCCAGGGAAAGTTAAACAAAGAAGATTAAATGAGAGTTCAGCATTTTTAAGGTAAAATTAAAATGTACCGGAGCTTCTGCTGGGGTAATGGGCTCTCACTGCGTGCTCTGTGTTATTGCGGGGGCACCAGGTTCACTGCATGCTCTGTGGTATTGCGGGGGCACCAGGTTCTCAGCAGGCCTCTGCAGCTGAGCAGTGGGCTTCAAGCGGGAAGATGTTTTCATGTGTACCAACACAGCGCTCCAAATTGTCAGAAATACAAAACATTTGCATACATAGATGTGATCGATGAACCCTCAAAAAAAAATAGATAAAAAAGAAAAATCAACAAAACACAGTGTGTATTGTGTGTGATCTAGCATCACAGACATATTTCTGATACTCAGGACACACATAGAAGACAATCTGTCCTCTTATTTTGCAAGGACCAACGCTGGTCAACTGTGTTTTGGAGAGACCACAAGTGACCTTGGCCAGTGCGTGGCCAAAAACATAAACAGCCTGTGAGTGGGGGTGCTGAGGAGTGAAGGGAGGAAAGGTGGTGTTTCTGCACTCCTGGGTTACAACAGAAAATGAAGTTCTCAAAGGCTGCAAGACCCTAGACTAGAACAGTTCATCTGGGTGTTAGAAATAATTTCGTTTTTATTGGTTATTTCCTTTAGTAAGAAATAAAATTAAGATAGCCACCTGAAAAAGGTTAGATTGGGATATTAAATTTTTCTTTTCCAGAAGTGTTTTGTTGCTGTTAAAAATAAAATTAAGAAAATACTGATTTAAATAGACACTTAACTATCAGAGCCTAATATTTTCTTTTCTACTATGCAACTAAAATAATCAAGATGGTGCACAAGAAGAAAGAGTTAATAAAGGAAAAACAACACTAGGAATTAGAACAGATCCCAATTCAGGCCATGAGAGGCCCTGAGAAGTGCATTAGAAAACGTGCATATCAATCTACATTCTTGGTTTAGATGTGAAGAGTGGCATCTGCCCACCTCCAGGTGGATAGGAAGGGGTCTAGTGTGCACCAGGCCCTCTGTAGTGCACAGACACCAGGCTGCAGCCTACCCATCCATACCCAAAGGAAAATAAACCCAGATAAGAGATAAACATATGTGCCCCAAGCTCAACTCCATTGCACAGTGGATTTGCATTATTATCTTGAAAATGGAGAGGAATCTACTTTAAGATCACTCATCAAAGAAAGCAGAAGGACACTTTAGAAAGTGTCCCTTTTTCCTATTTTTCTATTTCCCTTTAGAGTGGGCAAAATGTTGCAATTATTTTGGGGATTTTTTTTCTTTTATGACAAAATTCACTCAAATAATTTATGAGAAGATGTGCCATTTCTGTCTTTAGATACAAATTATTACATGTTCCAGAGTCTTGCAAGTTAAGCTTCTGGAATCTGTGGAATATGTAAGTCTGGTGTGTTTAAAGCCCATCAGGAGGGACTTGCTCAGTGTTGTGCCTGGTCACAGCATGTCGATCCGGGAACAGTAACCCGGATCAGGAGTGCAGGATCACACAGCCCATCTCCACAGAAAGAGCACACTGAGAAGACACCTTCGTGGCTTTGGATTCACCGCCAAGATCTGTGTGTGTTTCGCATAAAATCTTGATGACTGTGGAATAAACTGCTTTGGCCAACATCCCCATATTTGGGAAAATGATTTGCTGAAACTAGATGAAAGGAATGGGTTCAAAAATGTCTTCCTAGACACTTTTTAATGTCTCAACCTTATGAACTTTGATGGTTTGAATGTGTTCCTCCAAATTTCATGTTGAACTGAATCTCCATTATGGTGGAATTAACAGGTAGGGCCTGGCCAGGCGTGGTGACTCATGCCTGTAATCCCAGCACTTTGGGAGGCAGAGGTGGGTGGATTGCCTGAGGTCAGGAGTTTGAGACCAGCCTGACCAACATGGAGAAACCCTGTCTCTACTGAAAATACAAAATTAGCCAAGTGTGGTGGCACATTCCTGTAATCCCAGCTACTTGGGAAGCTGAGGCAGGAGAATCGCTTGAACTCAGGAGGCAGAGGCTGTGGTGAGAGTGGCGATTGTGTTAGTGCATTTCAGCCTGGACGACAGAGCAAGACTCCGTCTAAAAAAAAAAAAAAGAAAGAAAGAGGTAGGGCCTTTGGGGAACTGACTGAGTCATGAAGGCCCATCAAGTATCAAGTTGGTTGATATCGTGATTGATGACATTTTTGCCTCTTTGTTCTATTAGTTATTACAAGATGACTATTAAAATCTACAAAGTTACAGAGTTTTGTTTATTTCTCCCTGCAGTTCTGTAAGTCAGGGCTTCTTGTATTTTGCTGCATATGTGTTTACGGTTGCTTTGTCTTCCTGATAATTTGTCCTCTTTATCATTGCCAAATGTCCTTTTAAATCCCTGTTAATATTTAGTTTTCTACATCTATTTTGTTACTTATATTGTCACTGTAGCTTTTTGCTCAGTGTTAGCACGATACATATGATACATATATTTCTACCCTTTTACTCTGAAATTATGTATTTCATTTTTAAAGGGGATTTCTTTCTTTATTGTTTCCTTTTTTTGTTTGTTTGTTTGTTGTTTTTTGAGAGAGGGTCTCACTCTTTTACCCAGGCTGAAGTAAAGTGGATTTTTTATAGACAATGTGTATTTGAGTATCATTCTTTTTTTGTAATCTTATAATCCCTGTCATTTAACTAAAGATTTAGGCCACTTATATTTAACATAGTTTT